>NC_058131.1:297448322-297505459 GCF_016433145.1 Gracilinanus agilis | reverse complement strand
GAGAAAGAGAGAGAGAGAGAGAGAGAGAGAGAGAGAGAGAGAGAGAGAGAGAGAGAGAGAAC
This sequence comes from Gracilinanus agilis, assembly GCF_016433145.1. Taxonomy (NCBI): domain Eukaryota; kingdom Metazoa; phylum Chordata; class Mammalia; order Didelphimorphia; family Didelphidae; genus Gracilinanus; species Gracilinanus agilis. The sequence continues at coordinate 297,505,397 of NC_058131.1, read as the reverse complement.
CTGTTTCTTCCTGGAGAAAGCAAAAATCAGACATGAGCTTTCCTGTGAAAGTCAGTCAACTCAGAACCAAAACAACATATGGTCAGTATCCATGAGAAAGTAACTCCCTTACTAACAAAGAAGCCAGTCTAGGATAAGATATACTCATTTCTATCTCATTTTAAAAACAAGGAAATTGTAAAATGACTTACTCAAAGTCTCTCAAGTGTCAAAGCCAGGTATGGACTCAGATCTGACTAGAAAGCAACATTCAAGTGATGAAAAACTGTGTTCAGTGTCTGGCTCTGACACATATTGGCTATGTAAACCTTACCTGACCCATTCAGTGATCTAGGCCAGTGATGTCAAACTCAAATGGAATCATGGGGAGGTGGGATGGGGGAGTGACTATATCTATGCATGCATCAAGGTCCCTACAGGTCTGCATATTAACCTAGAACATTACAAACTAGTAGTATCTCTTTTCTAGTAAAATAAATTTATTGAATACTTCCTAATTAATTTTTAATCTGAGTTGGCTGCACTCTGGAGTGTTTTCTCCAAGGTGCATTGGTAGAGAGAATTTCTTCACCTGAAAGTTCCTTAAATTAGTAAAATTACAGGTCCAGTCTCTATCCCTCTTGTTCCGGGTCTAGTTTCTTTCTCACTGCTCCATAGTGGTCTTACCTTTGAATAGACTGGACTTCTGAGGTTATCTCACTGACTGATCTGCCCTGTTAAGATTAAAGTTCTCTGGAGACTATTTATTTATAATTATTTATTAAATAATGAAAGCAGATTGGAGAGAGAAATGGCACATAATCTCATGTCCCAGTTCACTAGGAAAAGGACTATGCACTGCCCCACCAGAAAAGAAAGTAAACCACAAACTTCCTTGATCTATAACTTATAACTCCAGTGATATCATTTTCTAGGTCTTCCTAGACCTAGATAGACTTGACCTCATTTCAGATCAGAGGTCATTCTTCCAGATGCCAGGAGTCATGTGAGACAAGAGAGAAGAGTCTTCCAGATGCCAGGGAACCATGAGGTGTCCTCCTTATACATGTAAGGCTCAGGTCTTGTTCTTAACCCAATCGTAGGATGGGGGGATTAAGACTAAAATGGATTTTCAAAACTTTTTTTTAAAAAGGAATATATAATCGTATATTGTATTTATAACAGATTTATGTTAAGTTCTTATAACCTGTGGTAGATGAATGCACATGTAAACCATTCTCAAGAAGATGGCTGTCTGCTTTTGAAAATCACCTGTGAATGAGATTTCATGGCCTCTCTGGAATTCAGGAAGTTTTCCCTCATTTCAAAGAGCTGTCCTTTCAGGGCTGCATTCACTCTGACTGTATTTTCAGCTTTTTCTCTGTTTCACTCCTGAGAAACATCAGCCCTGACATTTTACAAAATGCTTTAAAGTGAGAACAATAGTAGAGACAGCAGTCACCAGGGCTGATCAGAAAGGAATCTTCAGAGTGATGGCTGTGGGCCTAGTAAAACCCTGCTAGGAATTACTTTGTTTCTAAGTGCTGTGGAGGTGCCCAGCTGCCCACCCCTGAAGAAGCAGAGCTAAGCTCTGGCCAGGGCTACTGCTGGACTCATAGAGTCTGTGGTTAGCAGTTACCTTCTGTAATCTTCAACTTACTTACAAAGGAGAGACTCCAACAGAAATTATTTTTTGTTTTTCTTCTCCAAACTTCCATATTTTTAGTTTTTTTCTTTACCTTTCTAATTTTAAAGGCTCATAATATCAGATTTGATCCTCAGTCTGAATTAGGTTCATGTTATTTCATTTCGTGCCTTTAAAAAACCTAGATCACTCGTGTCCTTAAATTCATTCCTCCAGCTGGCCTGAATGCCTGGGTGATGATTTTTTTTTTTTAAGTATCATTTTTCCTCAAATTTATCTAAGAAATACACTGTGGATTTTTTTTCCTCCTTTATGGTTGACTTTTTTTTTTTAAGAAATGTAGTCCTTAGTTCATTATTCAAAGCACTTTGAAGTCATTTAGAATTAGGTAAAACTAGTCTGATGACAAAGTGCTACAAAGATTTCAGCAACCTTTGAAAGAAAAACATCCTTCCCTCAGATGGCTTTATATGCATGAGAATAAGGCCCCTCTGCTCCATTGTCTGAGATTTAGTGATTAACAGTCTGGAAATTAAAAATGCCACTCCCACTGTATGTATATATTATATTGTACAATGTATTGTATATATTTAGTAAATTGGATTGTGTATATATATAGTATAGTATACTCTGTGTGTATATATGGTGGTATATGTATATTATATTGTATAATATATTATATATTTAGCAAATTGAGTTGTGTATATATATAGTATAGTATACTCTATATATGGTGGTATATACATATTGTATTGTATAATATATTATGTATTATATATAGTATATCATATTTGTATATATAGTGTTATATCTGTATATTGTATTGTACATTGTAGTGTAATATTGTATTTATGTATATAATATACATACAATATATTGCATTGTATATGGACATATATGATTGTATCTGTCTCTCTACCCAGATCTCTCTCAAATGAAATAGAAGTGAAAAAGAGAGGGCTAAAATGAAAACTCTCAAATCAGAACGTTCACAATTCAAAGTCCCTATGTTTGTTCATTGATGTTTAAATTAAATTATTTAAAATAAATGAAAGAAGTGATGATAGGACACAGGAGGCTTCCTTTAGGACCCTCAGTTAATTGATACCACAGTGCTCTGTGGGTGAGTTTGTGTGTGTGTGTGTGTGTGTGTGTGTGTGTGTGTGTGTGTGTGTATACATACACTGAAAGTAAACTACTATTTAAATGGGAGTACTTAGAGGCTTAAAAGGGTTTAGGTTTTGAAAAAAAAAAGAGGGTGGTGGGTGCTTGTTTTTTGTTTTCCATGATTATTTCCCCCTCTTTTCCTGTTCTCTTACCCTAATTTTTTTCTTCTCTAGCTTTCTTTCTTTCTTCCTTGCTTTCAAAATCTAAACAAACAGCTACTGTAAAGAAGGCTAACTCCCCCCCCCTCCACCCTACCCCCCACACCTCAACTTATATTTCTTCAGAGCAGGGTGACATTAGTCACTGTGTTAATCTCTGTGCTGTGTACATGCCTGTCTGTTCAGGGAGAGGAGTGTTTTCCTGGTGAATCAGGGCCTGTATCTGGGCCCCTTTGCCATGCGCTGCACTTTGGAGTTTTCCAAGCTGCAAATAAATCATTTCTTTCAGAATGGATAAAAAATGGGCTGTACTGTTTGGGAGCAGACCACTTCCAGATAATTCCATGTTTGCTCCATAAACTCTACCAGTCAATTTTACATTCATGTCAAGATTTGGGCCAGATTTATGCTCCTGAGAAAGTCCCATTTTTGCATGATTTAGACAAAAAAATGTGTCTGAATGCTGTACCCAGTCTAATTTATAGGAAACTGAGATTCTACCACCTGGAGTTTCAGGCTTGCTCTGTGAGACATGTCTGGCATGTGACTAAATGACCAAAAGGCGGAGGGGGGTGGGTGGGATAGGGGGAGAAGACAATCTATTGGAGGAATAGCTATCCCAGCGGAACTGAATGAAGAGCACAGACACAGCCAGAGAATTAAGAGTGGCCATTGTATTTTTATTGTGTAGCACTTGTATAGAATCAAAATTCACCTCCACTGTTACCCTCCATTCTTTGGGGCTTTGATGACTCAAAGCCATTTCCAAGGGCAGGCCCCACTGATATTTTCTTTCCACTGGACCTTTTCTGTTCTATCTTGCATCATCACTTCCTTGATGTTCTTTCCTTTCTCTCCTCTTCTTCCTCCACTCCCCTATTCTGTCTGTCTGTGGATAAGAAAAGAGGATTTCTCCCAATGCATCTCATGCAGTTGGTATTCCCCAATTAGGGCCAGGGCCAGATCTTAGAGGTCATCACACAGCTGAAACTTTTCAGAGAAGGAAACTGAGACCCAGTGAGGGTCAGAGATTTACCCATTCAGCTGGGCAATTAGGAGGATCTTTGACTCCAAGGCTCTCTCACTGAATTTATCTCTGTGATTTATTCTTGTAGCTTCCTGGTGGTTGTTCCTATTTACTATATGGCAGCAAGCTTGACCCTGTGGAATAGTGGTTCTTCAACTTTTTTTATGCCGTGAGCTCCTTTGGCAGTCTAGTGAGGATTAAGGACCCCTTATCTGAATCAGATTTTTAAATGCTATAAAAAAGTAAGATTTCAAAGTAAACCAATTATACAGAATACAATTATCAAAATAGACTCACAGATCCTACCTTAAAAATCCCTGCACAGACATTATCACCATCATCATCATTAGAAATTATTCTTCACTAACCTGGGCACTGGATTGGGCAGTGGACTTTTTTGTTTTATTTTTTAATTTTTAAAAGAGCTTCAGAAGCTAGGATTGCATCATCTATTTCTGAGCTTCCTGGGGGGTCCTACTTAAAATATTCTTTGTGTATTCCTGGCAGAACTTTTGGTGTGGCCTAGAAGCACCCATTGTACTTTGAATACCACCAAAGACAACCCTTGGGATTGATAGCTTGTATTTATGTATCAACTAGTGAATTAACTATCAATTAAGTATTTATTAAGCATTTAGTAAGGTAGGCCCTGAGAAGAGAGGTTCCTCAAGGAAAAGGAGTTGATTCTATTAGACACACATACGGTCCCTGAAAGATGGACTTCTAAGTGTTTTTGCAAGAAATATGAGAAATTTTGAGTGTAACAGGAAAGATTTGTATGACACGGAATAAAGTAAACTGAACCAAGGATACACAATACCTAGAATAATATAAAGACAAGACTGAAAGATTTCTGGGCTCTGATTAATTGTAATGATTAATCTCAGCCCCCCAAACAGATAATGAAATACGCTTCTCATTTTCAATGGTTAGAGTAGGTGGGGTCTAAGTAAAGATGATGAATTGTGTATACCTAGTTAGACAGTTGCTTGCTTTTGCTTTTTTTTTTTATTTCAAAGGCATTGTCAATTCAAAGAGAGGATAGGGCATCTCAGGAAAGGATCATGATGTGATATTTTCTTTAAAAGTACCTAAAACTCAGGAATCAAAAGAGTTCCTTCTATAATTTCATTTAATCCTCATTTGTTCACTATATGCGTGACCTAGTGTTGAGCAATGATGAAGGTTAATGTCCATCTATTCTTATCATGAAGGTTCTATGGCAAATTGGTGGCAGAAGAGGCAATAGAATCCAGGACTCTGGATGGAGAGTTCAGTGATCTGATACCATTTATGTCCTTATCATTACTCGTTTTCACCCTGTTTCCTGTTCTTTAACAAACAAACAAAAAACTTGCAGAAAGTTCTTTTGGGTTTAGTGTGACAGAGTCTGATTTATGTTGCTGCATGTAGGCAGGCCATGGAGTATGATCCTGAGGAAAGATCAGTGAACTTGGGAATTACAGAATCTGGATCTGAATCCTGGACCTCAGATAAACTACTTAAGCTATTAGAATCCTATTTTCTTCATGTATAAAGTGAGAATGTTGGGCCAGATAATTTATTTTTATTTTTTTATTTTTATTTATTTTTTTTTTATTTTAAACCCTTAACTTCTGTGTATTGACTTATAGGTGGAAGATTGGTAAGGGTAGGCAATGGGGGTCAAGTGACTTGCCCAGGGTCACACAGCTGGGAAGTGTCTGAGGCCGGATTTGAACCTAGGACTTCCTGTCTCTGGGGCCAGATAATTTATAAAGGTCCTTCTGGCTTTCCACTTATGATTTATGAAGTTTGTTCATGATGGAACAACCTTATCTTTAATTAATTTAAGAAATGTAGAGCCATACTAAGGGAAAGTTGGAGAAAGATCCTTTCCAGGATCCTTCCTGCAGGTTCCCGGATTACAAATGTTTTGAGATCTCTCTATAAGGGGTAGAGGAAGCTAGCATTTTCCACCCAAAATGCTGTAAGGAACGTGTCTCTTTGTCCACTCCATGAAATAAACACGTATCTGCATTGGGTGACTTAAAAAAAATTAAAGCAGCTTTTTCTTTATTATATTTTCTAAATATTCTCCCCTCCAGCTCAGAGACAGTGCTATTCCAGTTGCCAAGATTGCCTGGAAACAGTGTTTCTGGGTTTAATTGCCATGGTTTCACTTACATTGGTACTTTCAATCCACTTTTAATCTCTTGAAGAGGACATCCTTCAAAAACTAAAATCTTCGTCCCTGAACATCACAGTGAAATATAAACTTTCACAGGACAACTTAAGAGACTCCTTTTGCTTCCCCATCCCCTCTATTGCCTTCCAAGGCCAGATTATTTAATTCTTGTCTGGGTGGTTGAGTGGAAGGCTCTATTTTTATGGGAGATTCCTGGATGTCTGTCGTGATGGCGGTGGGTTCTCCTCCCTCCTTTAAACAAAACCAAAACAACAACGACAAAAACCACCTTTACATTTACCTCCTTGTTAGTAGTGTGGGTGGCTATTGGGGCCAATGTGTATGTGTGTGTGGAGGGAAATGGATTGGGGTGGGCACGACAGAGTCTGTATCTAAAATTAGAGTGCAAATGTAAATCCCCCATCTCCTCCTGCCAACCAGGCTCAGCCTTCCTGGTTATGGCCCATTTTGGGATTGAGGCAGCCAGCTGCCTCCTGGGTGAGTGTTTGGGGAACCTATTCAAATTGCTGGGAGCTGACTTCCGAGTCTGAGAGTGATGGGGGACTCACAGGCAGACAAGTGTTGTTTATCAGCAATTACCATGAAAGTCCTTCCTGTAATTAACCCTAGCTTCATGGACACTGCTATTTGCACATCAGTTCTCTCATAAACAAGGGCTCTATTTCCATTATTCTTTGGGAAGATGAGTCACAGAGGGAGCCTGCTTATCTCAAGTCAGTTTTTAACTAGCTTTTGTCTACATGAGATATTAGTCACTGATACCTACAAGATTATAAACCAGGCACATTTCAAAAACAACAACATTTTCTCCCCTTCTCCCTTTAGATTCCGCCTCCCCCCCCCCCAACCCCAGCCTTTCAGGCATCCAGGATGTAGCAGAAGCAGCATCAAAGCTCAGCCACTTACAAAATCCTTCTCCTTTCAGTAAATGTGCACTTTACTTGTATGATCATTGACTCATAACCAGAAAGAATCACAGAAGGGGAACCGGAGGGCTGAATAACTAGCAAGACCATGATCTCTAGCCGAGGGAGAGACAAAAGTGGAGGATTTGTTATAACGGTGCTTTTTTTCTCCTTCTTTTCTTTTTCTTCCCCCCCCCCCCCCACCTCCCCTGCTGAATTGTTCAGGGTGAACTGAGCTACCCCAGCCAAAGGACAGAGGCTGTTTAGTCTTCCCAGTCAGTTAAATTGCTAGCATCCTCAGACTAACAGAATTTCTTCCAATCAGTTCCCAAACCTCAAGATTTAGTTTTACATCTATCATCCATGCTTCCCCACATGCCTATCACCAACAAGAGTTTGGAGGTAGATTATTCTAAGCCTCTTGAGGTGACATGGGGCAGCCCTGGTCCTCTGAGAAGAACTTATCCACAAAGTCTCATTTGGGGTATTATTCATTATAATTACAGATTGTGGGCTAAAGCAGCAAGGATGATATGCCCTAAATAAAATGAATGGGTAATGCACCACTACATTCATCCCCACATTCCCTACCCCCTACCTCCCACCCCTCCATTAAGTATGAATGGGTATCACATCTGTTTCTTTTCTCCTTGGAAAGCAAGAGGCAGGGACCCCAAAATGAGGAAGAATCAGTCTACACCTTGGGTGGTCTTTAAATTAGAAACGGTTTTACCAAAGCTCAATTTTTGGTTCTTTGGTCATGTAGCTTTCAAGATCGCCTTCATTACCTTTCCAGGTTAGAAGTATTAGGGTAGGTAATTTCAAAGGGAGCAGGAAGGAAGAAACCCTTTGTTTTCCTTCTGCTCTCATAGCTTTCTAAGCCCCTTTCAAAGCACCCCACCCCACCCTATGTAGGACTAAGGAATTATTGGGGCTTTGAAAGTCTGACCCTCCATCTCCTGTGCTTTCCACCACTCCTGCCATATTGCTTAAGCTGATAATATAAAAAAATCTTGATGCTAAGAATCACTTGCCCAAGTTTCCACACACAAAAATAAATCCAAAAAATAATGATACTACTGAAAGTGGACATTTATTATTTTTACCCAGACCTGAAATTCTATCAATAGGGAGCTCCAAGTGAGACGATTTTGTTCTCTCAAAGCAGATTGTCAACCTATGCTGGACTCTTAGAGAGTTGCCTGGGTCACTTAAATGATTGTTCAGGCCCTTGTGGCCAGTATATGTCAAAGGGAGGACTTGAATTGGGTGCTTCCTAAGAGATTGGCTCTCTCTAGACATTATACCACTCAACCATAACATTTACAAAGATATATGTATATATATATATACACACATATATATATGTGTGTGTGTGTATACACACACACACACACACACACATATACGTATTCATTCATTCCTCTTTGAACCTCACAATATACTATAAGAAAAGTATTTTATTTGTTCTGTTTTTCTGTCCAGAGCTGAGGTATAATATAATAGTATAGAGAAATCCAGATATGGAAAATCCTTCCACCAATGCAGGTAGACAATTCTTTTGTCAATTCTTCTGGTAGAGGGCTGAGGGTGGGGGTAAGACAAGACTTAAGGGTTATACGACTAGACATGAACCCAAGTTTTTGACCCAGGGGCTGGCCTTCTATCTTTGGTTCACAGAAGAAGACATTCAGCTACCACTATGGCATTCTCTAGCTTGAGATCCCCACTGTTTCCTTTCAGAGGCGCCAAAGTTAGTTATACCTCCTTTCCAAAACTGTTGTGTGGCTTCTTGCCATTGGCATTAAAATCTGTGAGAGCTGATCTTAGGTAGATAAGTGGATTAGCTGCAAGCCTTTGGGGTGGGGGTAGGGTGCTGATGGAGTCCAGGAAGGTTCTACTATTATCTATCTCTTTCTCTCTGTGTCTTTCTACAGCTCCTGGAAGAAGAGGGAAAAGAAGTATTAAAGGTATGAGTGGATCCTCCTGCATTATATTAAAAAAAAAAAACGAGCCCTTTATAAAGCTGCTACAGGGAATAGGACTAACATCCATGTTTGGACTATATCAAGCCTTTCTTGAATGGAGTTGTATGGTGGGAATGGTGGGATTTATTTTGGGAGGGGTCTGGAAGTTCAAGGAGGGAATAACCAGGGAGAGGAAATAAGCTTTGTGTTCTACAAAAATCCATATAATTATGAGTTGTATCGAAATAGGACATTATATAGATAACATGGATATATAGTTATACATACACACACATACATGAATATATATATATATATTTCATTTAATATATATATTATACAGGTACAAATAATGAATACACACAATCTTCCTCTCAAATTCTTTGGGCTGGAGGTTCTTTCTCCTCCTCTGTGGAATGAAGGTGTTGTATTAGATGATCTCTAAGGTCCCTGCCTATTCTAAATCACTGATTTGATACTTTATAAAACTCTCTGAGGATCTTGAAAGTTTTCCTCCAGTTAGTTAAATTAGTCTTGTCCAAGTTACTAAATTCAGATTAACTCATAAACCAGAGAGGGATCTGAGATCTGTCCACATTTGTCTTCTGTGATATACAACCAAACATTCATGTGGCTCTTTTTTGTCTAAACACCTGTGAATGTTGATGGAAAGAAAAAAATATTGCCCTTTTTATTAAAAGGATGGTTAGTTGAGTTACTAAGCTGAACCCCAGATGAAAATCTGCAGGCTTATACCCACCTGATCAAATAAATATTCTTAACCTACTTTGCCAGTAATCATGGTGAGTGGAGCCTGGAATGGCTTGGTGTTAAAGATGGTGAGTGTGTGTGTGTGTGTGTGTGTGTGTGTGTGTGTTTCTCCAATGGGAGTGGCAACTAAAATCTGGACTCTAGCCATGTGGCACAATTCAGATTCTAGTATTTATAGAGGCAACATAGTCAAGGCACCAGAATACTAATGTGGCAGACAGCAGTCTGATCTGAGACAAAAATTGTATAAGATTATTTTGCCAGGAGCAGATTAAAGATGGCAGCAAACCTGAAGCCTTATGTCTACTCAGTCTGGTTGGGAAGTTTGACAAAGTTTCTTTAGCGTTACTGCGCTTACTCTCTGCTTCCTAATAACAAATTCTTGGGTAGATTTCCCTCTTTTTCTTTCCTTGAAGAAAAGGGGAAGCCATTGTATATTTCCATTCAACTATCCGGTATATTAAAAAAAAAGTCACTCCCTAAAAAGTATTAAAATGAGCCCCCAGGTTACTCAGTTAAATCCCCAGTGGAAAGAACTTGCAAGTATTTTACCAAACAGAAAATTTTCCTCTAAATTCAGAGACATTATAATAATAATAATAAAAAAAAATTTATTGGCTGCTTGACTCTCTGATCCTTTCTGGAGATTTCCAAAACAACAGTGAGCTAAGCCCCTAGCCTGCTAATTTAAGAGTTTGAGAGGAAACCAATTGCCTTTTAAGAATAGAAAGTGCATGGTTTGTGTACTGAGCCTGCCACATTGCCACGAATAAATAAGCACCTTTTTTTTTCCCCCTGAAGCAAAAGAAACTCTGGAAGCTAGATAGGAAACAAAATAGAAGAAATTTAAAATGAAGGAGACTACATTGCTTTTTCCAGACCGCATACATACAAAAGGGTTGGGCCAACTGTAGAATCTACATTGATGATTTCCTACAGAAAATGGAAATTCTCCCCCCTCTTTGAATTTGAATGAGAATGCATCAAATCGTGAATGATAAAGTAGTAAACACTTTTTTAAAAGTCATTTATCTTAGTCAAGGATTTTCCTTTTATTTTCAGAAACATCCTTAAGCTCAGCTTTCAAGCTATTAAAAGTGATAACTGGTAACCCAGTTTTTGTTTGTTCTCCCCTCAATCCCTTTCGTTTTTTTCTTTTTTCTTTTTATGGCTTTCTTAATTATGGCAAGATGGTCTCTCATTCTGTCAACAAGTTGTGAAATGGGCTGGCTGCTAACCCTCTAGCTCTCACCCAGAGCCCAGGCTTCCATTTCTCAAGTCCTATTTAATTTTTGCATTTCCTGATTTTTATCTTGGGAAAACAAAAGGCAGCTGCAGTCAGTTACAGAAACTGCAAAGGGACCCTGGCAGGTAGCGAGTGACTCCGCAGGTTCTCAACAGCGGATTGTGAGAAAAGAAAAGAGAGAGCATCTTGTTGCCTTGACTTCTGTACGTCCTCCTTCCTTTTTTCCCCCCTGATATACTCAAACTCTCAAGTTCTCTTTCCTCCACCACCCCGCTCTTTTTTTTTTTCTTCCCCTCTCCCCTTGCTTTTCCCTTTTCTACAGCTGTATTTCTAATCAGCAGAAGATACATCTTGCTTGGAGTCAACCCTTCTTTCTCCCTGCACATTCTTAACCTTCTATCTTATGCATGGATCACTGGTTAGCTTAGAAATGCGCAGGCACAAAAGGAGAAGCTGACATGTGAGGTTTGATGGCAATAATGGCTGTTTATAAGCCTAATCCATCACATTTAGTGGACACCTCCATTTTTGTCCCTCTGAAAAGGTATAAATAATAAAATGGGATAGCTTCAGCTCAGAGGTGCCTTGGTAAATATTTTAACTATTTACAAGATCGTACCAATAACAATGGAAGCATCTGTACCATCCACAGAGAGGCCCCTGAATCATTAAAAGAGGGCCCAGATGGTTCTTACAATTCACTCACAATAAAATTTCTTGATGACAGAGCTTTTGTAACATGGTTTACATTTTTTTTTCATATTGCATTGTTCAATATTCTGAACTTGTCCTCTTTCTTTCCCTGGAGAAAGTCTCCATAAATATTCTTTCCCCTAAGAAAAGAAGGCCCTAGATGAGAACTAGAGGGGGGAAAATGTACATTTCAATGCCTGTTTCTGAGGAAAGGCTGAACAATTATAAATCAGGCACTCTCAATATCCAAATATTGACACTCAGCTGTTTCTGCACCACCATACCCTCTTTTCTGTGAACCACTGAGGGGCTAGCATTGGTAAACAACCCCAAAGAAACCCCTGTCTAACATTTCAACTGGGCTGATGAATCCCCTTAATTTATCTTTATTTTACACCCTCAAACCTGGTCTAAAGAAATGATTTGAAGGGAAGGAATTCTATCCAAGCGATCTAAATATCATTGAGAATTTTCTGAGCTAGAGGTATGCTCAATTTTCTTCTTTGGAGGAATAATGCTCTCTGGCTCTTCTGCTATCAACATTGAAAGTATGATATCCCTCCCCCACCTTTTTTTCTTTCAGTACCCCCTATCCTCCCCACCCCCCTTAAATGCCTACTTCTGGACTGCTCATCTTTCAGGAGACTAGCTCATCTCTATATTCTTTGGGGGGAAAAAAGAAGCACTAAGAGGATGTGGGAAGCAAGAGTTTGGTCTGAAACTTTTACCCTCTGCTTAATTAGTTGTTCATTCATTGGCAAAAAGCGATTCATAAGTTACAAAAAAGAGATGGGTTCACTGGGTTACAACTTGTTGCAAAAAAAAAAAAAACCCAAAACAAACAAAAAAAACCAACACAAGCCTGTACAATTTTCAAAGAAGATAAAAGAAATACTAATTCAGAATAGGACTCTCCAAACAGCCAAAGCTTGGTGCTGAAATTTGAAATTTGGAAGTTTACCCATTAAAAAAAAAAACAAAAACAGACAATTTGTTCCTGAGAAGAGCAGCAAGACTCAATCCTATTGCAAGGGCTCTTCTCAATATCTGTGGTCCTACTTTTCAAATTTGGTCAATAAAATTAACAGCCTCCTTTTGAACAGAATATCACACCTCCAAACGAGTTCAAGCTGGTGCGGTTATTGTCCAGTGGAATGTGAGACCTACATTTCACAGTTCCTCACCCAAGTAATGAATGAATCGGATCTCATAAACAAACAAACCCAGTTTCACGTTGCTTCAGTGGCCTTAGACTAGGGGTGGTGGGGGGGGGTTTGCTAAAAAGAAAAATAGTTGTCATGTTTGTGTTCAGCTCAGTTCCCGCATGGCTGGGGCCATAAAACCACTCAGTAAAGAGCATTTTCACAGCTGAGCTTGCAATTTAATAAACAGATGCAAACATCAGTCCTCGGAGGTCAACAATTACAAATAAACCAGGCAGAAGTTCTCCTTGGAATTCCACATCACTGTAAAGTACCAGAAAAACATGTCTTAGCAGCTGTAGCAGGAGAGCCTTTGGGGGGAGGAAGGGAGGGAGTCTTTCTGTCCCCAGTGAGCTCAGGGGAGTTTTACCTGTTTTAAATTAGGATTTGTAATAATTTCCACCTCCACAGATTCTAACAAATCCACTACTCCTTAAAGAAAATTAATAAAGGAAAGTAAGAGTTTGGAAACTTCTGTCATTTGATCCAATCTACATTTTTGGACTCATTTTAGGCTACTAGCGTTCAATGCTAGCTGTTCCCTGACATCTCCCACCTCCATGTATTTTTGCAGTACATCCTCCCAGGCTGAAAAGGAAAACTTGTTATTCTCTGAGCACTGAATTTTTCATTTTATTCAAAGCTGAGCTTGGTTGTCTCCTCTTCCATGAAGCCTTCTTGGATCCATCCAGCCAAAAGTCTTCAATACCTTTTCAAGTTCCTCTAGAGCTTTTGCTTTGTATTCCTTCTTTGCTCCCCTCACATTTTTCTTTCTATTATGTAGTGCTTATTTGTTTCCAAGCCAAATCTCCCAATTAGATAGTAAGATCACAAGATCTGGAGATAGAAAAAAATATTAGGGATCATTTAGTCCCATTCCTTTGCTTTAGAGAAGAAGCTGATAGAGATTAAGTGAATTACTCTTAAAATCATAAGGAAATTGAGGATAGCATTTAAAATTTTTGTTATGTACCTACTATGTGCCAGGCACTATGATCAGAAAAGAAGATAGAAAAAGAGACAAAAGAGAATTCCTGCCATGAAGAATCCTACAGTTCAATGGGGACACAGCATGCAAACAAATATATACAATGCAAGTTATATTTAAGGATAAGTAGGAAATAATTAACAGAGGGAAGGGATTAGAATTAAAAGGGATTTGGGAAAGCTTTTGATATAAGTTGAGATTTTATTAAGAAAAGTGATTTAAAGAAAGCCTGGGAGCTCAGAAGGCAGAGTTGAGGTCGGAGAGTGTTCCAGGCATAGGAGAACCAGAGAAAAAGCCTGGAATCAATAGATGGAATGAGAGAGAGACAGAGAGAGATAGCGACAGAGAGACAGCGACAGAGAGACAGAGAGATAGAGACAGAGGGACAAAGAGAGAGAGAATATCTTGTTTGTGAAACAGTCAGGAAGCCAGTGCCACATCATATGGCTAATATAGATGCCTAATAAATATTTGTCAAATTCAATTAAATTGGGCTACAAATGGGAAGAAAAGAGAAACAATTTCTTTGGGTACAGTAAAAGATAAATGTCAATTTATTAATTATCAAACAAAAATTACTAAAAACGGCATGAATCTAAAATCCATTTGAATTTGATTTTGTTGCATCCTTTGTATTACTATTTTTGAATGGTATTTTTCATGTTTATAATACTTTACCCACAGAATAATGAAAGGACACACAAAAAAACCACAATCAGGACAAGTTGGAAAACTGTCCCCCTTTTTAATCGTGCTCCCTACAGGCTTTCTCCTGTTCTCTACTCAATTCTAGGAATGGATAGTTCACTGCTCAAAATTAAGTGAAATGCCTGGCTAAGTAGAGATGACCTCCCTAAATATGAGGTCTCACTGGCTCACATTGTACAAAGAGCAAATAGTCATTAGTAACAGTGCCTATAACGGAATATTCTCTGTTTCTTACTTTTAAGAATGAAAATAAAGCCCTGAGTCGGGATGAGTAATGGGAAGCCCATGGCTGGCCTGGGTCCCAGACTGATGCTCCAACAGAGAGGAGAACGGAGAAATAAATGTTTAGGTATTCCAAGTCTTCATTTCTTTCCACTTCATTTCTTTCAGTTTAGAAAGCCTGAATTGAGAATTTAAGCTATTCCTCAAATTGTACATGCCATCTTCCTCCCCTTTGCATCTTTGTAGCCCATTGCTCTTTACATTCCTTCCTCATTTCTGCCTATTAAAGTTTCTTCTTTCTTCAAGGATATTATTCACTGACCTCCTCCTCTGAGAAGCCTTACTGGTTGGATTCTCCAATAACCACAACTACCCTCAAGGTCTAACCACCAAGCCACTACCACTCCTCTCCTTAACCCCAGGTTTGAGCAATCCTTTGCTCCTCTTGTGTTCCTTCTGGAGACCTTTCCATTTCCTTCATCACATTCTGTCTTATATTATATCTATCTGCATATATATCAGAACCCACCCCAATAGACTATAAGCTTTTTGAGGACATTCATTCTAGTATCCTCATTATCTATACATAGTGGAACTTAGTAAATGTTTACTGAATTCCACTGGACTGAATTAAACAGAGTAGGTGAAAATGTCAACAAGAATATAAAAGTAGGGCTTAAAAATAAACTCCAAGGTAAATAATTCACTAGTGGTTATTGGCCAGTTTATATATTGCTTTTTTCTCACTTGTAGAGTTTAGATCTTAAGATGCCAGCCTTCACTTCCCGCACTGGCCTGTTTTATCCCATATAGCACAAACATTATATATTTTTTAGTATTTGTAGTTTTAGGAAAGACATGAATGAGTAACCTGAATGGTGCCTCTTCCTCAGGCCTAACAGTATGCCCTGCATGCAATGGGCATGGATGAAATGTTTGGCGAACGGAATAGAGATGCTGGTACCTTTTGGGTATTTTACTGTCCTCCAAATTATTCATCATGTTTGACCTGCACAAAGCTTGGCTCTGGGCTTTACATGTATCTTTTGCTCCTTTTAAATTTATGTCGATTTGAATGGAATTAAATTTAGACAGATCAATCCCCAAACCTGCAATGAACTGCCAGTGCCTTTATAGTTGTACCAACCAAGGGAATGACTCTGGCACAACCCCTGCCCTCCAGTGGTTAGACGGGTAGGAGAAAGGGCAAGGAGATGAGAATAAAGAGAAAATACTGTGAATGGAGGAAGAAGGAAAAAAGAAATCCCCGTGCAATGCAAATAATAAAGATTAAATATTTACATAAGCACATTAGGGGGACTGTGTGGATATGTATATGACAAGTATTATTTAGCTTAAACCTCTATGGTTTAGGTACCAAAAGTACAATTGTGTGTTTTTTTCGGATTGATTACATGGTGTTAATAGTCTCTTTCAGAGAGGGTGTTTAGTGGTAATCATATTCATTATTTCCTTCCTTCACTTCTCAGGTGCCAGAAATAGTCGTCCCCACTTGCATTCACTGTGTGTTGGGTAAGGCTGCAACTGCTGGTTGTTATGTTTTTCCATTACATAGCAAGGCCTCCAGATTTACAGCAGGGAAAATCCTATTATAATGAATAGAATTGCAAAGAGGGATTCTGTATCACAAAGCCAAACTCCTGTCCCCAGTGGTCCATGGTCCTTACAGTGGGAGGCAGCTGTGGCAGGAGGTCACTGTGGTCTAGTGGTGAGAGACCTGGACTTAAAAGCAAGAGACCTGGATTCAAGCTCTGTTCCTCATATTTTTATTACTTCTGTGATCATGGCCAAATTCTGACCCTTCTTTGGGCCTCAGCCTCCTACTTTCTAGACTGGATAATTTCTATCATTCTTCTCAGTGTTAAATCCCACAACTTAGGTATAATTTTCAAGCTCTTACTACCTACCTATCCTTTATCTTGATGCCCTGGGAAGGGGGAAAAAGAGAAAAGCAGCAGAAGCCTTAGATCCTGCCCTCTGGGAATTTAGAATCTTGTTGCAAATGTCACTCTTGAAAAATTGAGAGAAGAGTCTGAGCAAGCAGATAATAAAATATTAGCCTAAATGTAAACTAGTGCCAAAATGTGTAACAGAGACATAGAGGACTATGAGAGGTAAGGAAAAGGAAGCTAATGAAATCACCCTGATCTAGTAAGGATGAATTTCTAGGCAACAAACAATTCTATCTTGGTGTTCTGTTCCTGTGACAATTCTGCAAAAACCTTGACCATGTGCAATTTGCACTGGAGAAGAAGGAAAAGATAAGCTGAGATATGACTGAATTCTTTACACTTCTTTTGTCCTATCTTCAAGTAGCAATTACAATTCAACTCCCCCTTATCCCTCCACATCTCAAACATCCCAACCACCTAAAGAAAACCCACCTAAGCTGTCAAGCTCCCTGTCAAAACTACTCAGGAAGAGTCTTGAGAGCTAGAGCTAGGCAGAAGGAGAGGATAGGGACAGTTAGTACATTCTTCTTTCCCCTGACTGAATATAAAGTGCCTCTTTTCATTTTTTAATTAATTCATTTCATACAGAGCAGCAAGATTATAGTTATTTCATCTCTTGAACCTGAATCCTGGTAATATATTTCAAGCAGATGATTTAGTCCATTTGCAAATGGGCCAACCTTGAAATTATAGAATGGCAAACAGGTCCTACCAAGCTTGAAATCCCTATTTAAAACAATATTCTTCAAATTACTTTAATTGGGATGAAAAGCAGTGAGTTTGATGAGTTAAAGAATAAACCTGTTGTAATTTTAGAACTCAGTTATCTTCAAATGTTAATTTGTAACTAGTAGAGGTAATTAAGAATGAAAATTTTTTCTTAATAATTTTAAGGTATTGAAATATCAGAATAATTTGGTACTCATCATTTTTAATTAGCCTTTTAACCTGGTCAGTTTTTTTTCAGTTCCTTCTTTTTTCTTTTTAATTTTATTTTGTTTTCCCCCAATTACATGTAAAACACTTTTCAATATTTTTCAAAGAAAATTGAGTCTTGAATTCTCTCCTTCCCTACTTTATATCCTCCCAACTCCCCATCCCCTGTTGATATGGTAAGCAATCTCATATAGATTTTCATGATTAATCACATAAAACATTTTATTAATCCTTTTGTGGAAGGAAACTCAAATAAAAAAAACAAGAAAGTGAAAAAAGTTTTCTGTGGATTGGATTCAGACTCTATCAGTTCTTTTTCTGTGAAAACATTTGGCATTTTTAAATCATGAATCCTTTGGGATAGTTTTGGATCATTGTTTTGAGGAGAATAATTAAGTTATTCACAGTTGATCATTGTATATTATTCCTATCATGTACAGTGTTTTCCTAGTTCTGCTTATTCCACTTTGCTTCAATTCATGTAAGTCTGTCCAGGTTTTTCTGAGCTCCTCTTCCTTGTCATTTCTTACAACATAATAGTTACAATCATATACCATAACTTACTCAGCTATTCCCCAATTGATGACTATCCCCTCACTTTTCAATTCTTTGCCTCCACAAAAAGAGCTCCTTTAAATTTTTTGTACATATAGATCCTTCTTTTATCTCTTTTGTATACAAACCTAGTAATAGTATTGCTGAGTCAAAGAGTATGTACTATTTTATAGGTCTTTGGGCATAGCTGCAGATTGTTCACTGGAAAGATCGAATCATTTCACAATTCTTCCAACAGTGCTTTAGTCTCAATTTTCCCACATTCCTTCCAATTTTCATCATTTTTCTTTTTTGTCATAATAGCCAATTTGATGTGGAGTGGTACCTCAGAGTTATTTTAATATGCATTTCTCTAATTAACAATATTTAGAGTATGTTTTTGCATGACTATAGAGTTTTAATTACTTTGTCTGAGAACTACCTGTTCATATCCTTTGACCATTTATCATTTGGGGAATGACTTATATTATATGTTCAACTGATAGCCTTTATTAGAGACTTGTAATAAATATTTGGGCCATTATGATTACTGTTCATCTACTCTTCATCCTATTTAACCCTCTTTAGTTTCTGACTACCACCTCCCCCAAATTGCCTTCTTTTCTATCAGTCCTACTACATTCTCTTATCCCCTTTCCCTCCTACTGTCCTGACAGGAAAGATAGATTTCTATACCCAATTGATTGTGCATGTTTTCCCCTCATTAAACCAATTCACTGCCTTAGAAGGACCTGAATTAATTTTAACTTTGGCAACTAGTGATGATTCAAATTTATCCCTTTTTTTACAATGAACAGGAAGTGGAAAAATGGAAACAAAAATTTAAAGTAAAACAGATCAATAGAGTATGGGTATCATCTGAAGTTTTTATCCCCAAACACTCATTGATACATAAAAATAGTCACTTTGGCACTCAGGGCACTGTAGATTCTGTTAAAAGAGTATGAATAGCCCCTAGTATAACTACCATAGCCTCTAAAGCAGTGATTCCCAAAGTGGGTGCTACCACCCCCTGGTGGGTGCTACAGTGATCTGGGGTGGTGGTGGTGGTGATGGCCACAGGTGCATTTATCTTTCCTATTAATTGCTATTAAATTTTTAAAAAATTAATTTCCAGGGGGCTAAGTAATATTTTTTCTGGAAAGGGGGCAATAGGCCAAAAAAGTTTGAGAACCACTGCTCTAAAGTGTGTGCAGCCTGCCCCACCTGTCAAGCCTATAACCAACATGCCTTTCATGGCAAAGTATTTGGTGAATGCCCTTTGGCTTACATACCTTTTGAGCATCTTCAAATTGACTTTATCACTATGCCAAAGGCAGGACATTATAAATTTTGTCTAGTCATAGGAGATCAGCTGACCAGATGGCTGGAAGCATTTCCTAGCGCCCAAGCCACAGCCACTTTTGTTGCCAAGGTACTCTTAAAAGAGATTATTCTTCTCTTTGGTCTGGCAGCGTGTACTGATTCAGACAGGGGAACTCATTTTATCCATTTGGTTCTGTCCCAAATTTATTTTTATTTGGGGGTCACTCCCAAATTCCATGTACTATATAATCTAGAGAGCTCAGGCCAAATTGAAAGAATGAATAGAGATATTAAAACTCTGATTGGAAAATTGTGCACTAAGACTCAGTTAAAATGGCCTTAAGTTTTCCCTCTAGCTCTATTTTATCTTCAAAGCAGGCCCAGGGGAGACCTACATATCTCATCATTTGAAATGCTTTTTGAATATCCCCCTATAGAGGCTAAGCCTTTTCCTCCTGCATACACATCATAACTATGGGAGGGGGAGGAGGGACACTTCTACTGCTTCCTATTGTAAGGGTGAAAAGGGGGTTTTATGGGTTCAGTATATTAAAGATGGTCACCAGAGGATTGAACTATTATCAATCCTCAATTAAGAAAAATCTCAAATCAAAATTGACTTTTATGTAAATTTATTTACATGAGAAGAGAGAGGAAGTTAGGAAATAAGAATCTATCCCACTAATTAGTCCAGGTAGATCTTAACCCTCAGCCGAGGGTTAAAGGGCCTGAGGCCCAGAGGTGAATGGAGCAATCTTCATTCACAGAGTCTATAAAAAGAAGTTTCTTAATAGAAGTTCAAGAAGATTCAGTCTTGAAACTCACCACGTGGAACAGTCTTGGTCATGAACCAGCAAAACTCCCTCAGGTCCCCTTCACCAAACCAGAAACAGCTTCACTACTCAACTCCCTCTTTAAAGGGGTCATGTATGCGTCACTTCCGGAGCATTCCCCTAGCCTGTGTGTCCAAACACAATAGGCACTTTCTCATAGAAAGCCTAGGGGGCAATCAGTTGATTCTGATTCATTACTCACTCTAGCACACTTGGGTTAAGACCTCCCAGAATTGGAAGGTGCTCTCTCACCTTTGGTGATTAAATCTAAAGATGGGCAATGTAGACTTAAACTAATTATCACAATCCCCCATGTGATCATTTGGGAGACTGGTCTCCCCAATTGATCATTAGACAAAATCATCTTGTACCCCTAAAGTTCTAACTACAATAGTTAGAGATAAGAGGTAAGTAGAAGAGATAGAAAGAGAGAGAGTAAAACCAATGTTTTGCTAGGCACATTGACAAAAAGCCAATTAGGGGGCAATCCCCTTTGGCATAAAAGTTTACAATTCAAGTAATTATTTTTAATCCCCTCAAGTTCAATTAGTTGCACCCCAAAATTCATTTTAGATTGTCTTGATTCAGTGTAGATTTGTGCAGGCATCTTTTCTGGATCATCTTGATTCAGTGTAGGTTTCTGCAGGCAAATAGTCCATTTTCTGGTTTCAACACATTAGCAGACTTCTTTTTCTGAAAAAATTTTCTCCAACAAAATTTTAAGGCTTGGATTTTTATAAAAATACAATCCCCCCTGAAGAGGGTATTTAAAAATGAAACACTCAGATCAGCTCAGAATACATTGTTGAGTTATGGGGTGTATGAGTCAATTATCAAAAGAAAAACCAAAAACATAAGAAAATTAAATTTTGGGAGAGATAAAAATTCAAAATAAGAATCAAAATATCCAAAATCTATGTATGTAAAATTTTTAAGTAAACAAGAATAAATTCATAACAGGCCCTTGTATTAGGGTCCAATTAAAGTAAATTCTGTACCATAAATCTTATAACAAAATACAGTAATTTTGAACTTACCCATTGGCAGCCAAGAGTACAGCAAGTTGCCATATCACAAGAGAAAAAAGAACTAGATTTTTATGTAAAAGGGAAGTGTCATTCCCTGGTCTGATTTCACTTCATTCTTGGGATAGGAGAGCCAGAATGATGATGGCCAACCTTCGGTACTCGACTGTCAGTATAGTATGAAGTGTCCTACTACTTAACATATGTCAAGCGTCACAACTTTGACTCTCACACTAAGTTCAAGTCCTTCAGTATTGGCAAAGAAGTTCAACAATCCTATTTTTTTGACTTTGTGCTCCATGGCACTGTGCAGTTTCTCATCAATTCCAATGGGACTGGTTAGTCTCCATGACCTTGTGCTTTTTGCAATATATGGTGGTTCTGTTGTTCCCTTCTTCTGGAATCAGACATAATCATTAATCATAGTCTTATAATGTTTAACAATAAATGATAGGTTGCCATAGTTTAGGGCTTTGTGGATATGCATTAATATTACAACAAATATATTTTAAACATATTACTGCAAAAACTAATATTGATTATATGTATTTTAAGTATAAGAAATTAAAAAATGGGAAAAAATATTCTGTTAGAAAAGTAAAAGGCAATAGGCAAATAAAAATTCAGGAATTCAATGTGTTCCCAAAATGGTTTCCACTTTTTTATGGACTATTATCTCCAATGATTATAATAGGATACAGTCAATCAGTTTCAATAGAAGGTGCTATCTTTACATGTGAGCAATGAATCCAAGAGTCCTTTTCTCCAATTTTTATAGCTGTTGGAGTGGTTAACAATATTTGAAATGGACCTTCCCAGGAAGGCTGGGTTGCTCCAGTGTACTGGAAATTCTTTATATATACCTTGTCTCCTGGGTTCAGGTCATGCAGTGAAAAATCCATGGGTCCTGCTTGTACTGTAGTTCTGGATTTATGAAGTTCAAGCAGTTTATGCTGCAATTCCTGTATATAGGAAGCAATAGAAGTATCTCCTCCTAATAGTGATGTATATGTAGGAGAAAAAGGCTTAGCCTGTAGAGGGGGATGTCCAAAACACATCTCATATGGTGAGATATGTAGATCTCCCCTGGGCCTGCTTCGAAGATAAAATAGAGCTGGAGGGAGAATTTCAGGCCATTTCAAATGTGTCTCAGTGCATAATTTGCCAATCATAGTTTTAAGTTTTCTGTTCATCCTTTCAACTTGGCCTGAGCTCTGAGGGTGATATGGTACATGGAATTTGGGAGTTATCCCCAAACAGGAATATATTTCAGATAAAACTGAATCAGTAAAGTGACTTCCCCTGTCCGAGTCAATATGTGCAGGCAGGCCAAAACGAGGAATGATTTCTTTTAAAAGCACCTTGGCAACAAGCTACTGTGGCTTGGGCAATAGGAAATTCTTCCAGCCATCTGGTCAGTTGATCCACTATGACTAGACAAAATTTATATTGTCCAGCCTTTGGCATTGTTATGTAATCAATTTGCAGGTGCTCAAAAGGTGTGTAAGCCAGAGGACACCCACCAAAAGCCTTGGCACGAAAGGCATGTTAGTTATATGCTTGTCAGGTAGGGCAAGCTGCACATACTTTAGAGGCTATAGTGGTTATGCCAGGAGGTATCCATACCCTTTTAATAGAGTCCATGATGCCCTGGGTACCAAAATGGCCATTTTCATGAATAGATTGGCAAATTTGTTGATAAAAGTTTCTAGGGAGCAGGACTTGCAGATCAAATTATGAGAACCTCATGAATCTGGAGCTTCAGTACAAGCAGGACCAATATAGACTTCTTACTTCATGACCTACACCCAGGAGACAAGGTGTACATAAAAAACTTCCAGCGTATTGGAGGAACTTAACCTGCCTGGGAAGGTCCATTTCAAGTACTGTTAACCACTCCAAAAGCTATCAAAATTGGAGGAAAGGACTCTTGGATTCATTATTCACGTGTAAAACAAATAACTTCTATCTACACTGATTGACTGTATCTTGTCACATGCCTTGGAGATAAAAGTCCATAGACAAGTTGGCACTGTTTTGGCTGACACATTGAATTCCTGAATTTTTTTTTATTCATTGCTTTTCTTTTTCTTTTTCAATAGAATATTTCATTTTTTCTCTCTCTTATTTCTTTTACCTGAAGTACATGTAATCAATATTAATGTTTTGGATTTTGAAGGATAATTTTATAATATCTACTAGCTCTAATATCAGTGCATACCCAAAAAGCTTTAGGCTATGGAAACCTGTCATTGATTGTTAAATATTGTGGGACTTTGACTAATAATTGTGTCTGATTCCAGAAGAAGGGATCACAAAAGAGCCATTGTACAGTGCCAAAAAACAAGGTCAAGGAGCCCAATAATCCTTGTGATATTGATAAGATCTGTGCCAAGAGAGAGGAGTTGTTTTGATGTTTGAGAAAGCAGCTGTATGACAATGTCAGTTGCTGGATTTCCCTGTGCCGGATTCAGATAAGTACCTAAGTTTGGCTGCCATTTTGGCTCCCCTATCCCTGAGAACAAAGATAAAATCAGACCAGGGCATCATATACTTCCCATTTACTTCAAAATCTAATCCCTTTTCTCTTTTCATAGTAGGGCAATTTTCTGTAGTTCTGGCTACCAATATTACTACATTTGTCCTGAAGAATTGTGGGACATAAAGCACTTTAATTGAGCCTTGCTAGTAATACAAGGACCTGTTATGGATTTATTCTTTTTTATTCACAATTTTTGCATGCTTATATTTTGAGATTTTTTTTCTCCCAAAATTTAATTTTTTCTTACTTTTCCTTTTTTCTATTTTTCCTTTTTATAGTTTTGGTTTTTCTTTTGACAATTGACTCATATACCCCATAACTCAATCATGTATCCTGAGATGATCTGGGTGTTGTTAATACAATCCTCAGGGGGATTATATAATTTTTTTAAATTTAATTTTCTTTTTTATAGAATTTTTTTATTAATTTTTAGAAAAATTTTCCATGGTTACATGATTCATGTTTTTACTTTCCCCCTTCACCCTCTCAAACTCCCCCCCCCCCCAGCCAATATGCATTTCCACTGGTTTTAACATGTGTCATCAATCAAGACTTATTTACATATTATTGATGGTTGCATTGGTGTGGTCGTTTCTGGTCTATATCCCCAGTCATGTCCACACCATCCCAAGTGTTCAAGAACTTATTTTTCTTCTGTATTTGCTCTCCTGTAGTTCTTCCTCTGAATGTGGTAGTGTTCTTTTCCATAAATCTCTCAGAATTGTCCTGGGTCATTGCATTGCTGCTAGTGCAGAAGTCTATTACAATTGATTTTACCACAGTATATCAGTCTCTGTGTACAATATTCTTCTGGCTCTGCTCCTTTCACTCTGCATCAATTCCTGGAGGTCATTCCAGTTCACATGGAATTCTTCCAGTTTATTATTCCTTTGAGCACAGTAGTATTCCATTACCAACATATACCACAATTTGTTCAGCCATTCCCCAATTGAAAGGCATACCCTCATTTTCCAGTTTTTTGCCACCACAAAGAGTGCAGCTATAAATATTTTTGTACAAGTTTGTTTATCTATGATCTCTTTGGGGTACAAATCCAGCAATGGTATGGCTGGATCAAAGGGCAGACATTCTTTTATCACTCTTTGGGCATAATTCCAAATTGCCATCAAGAATGGTTGGATCAGTTCACAACTCCACCAGCAATGCATTAATGTCCCAATTTTGCCACATTCCCTCCAACATTCATTAATCTCCCCTGTTATCATTTTAGCCAATCCAGGGATTGTATAATTTTTGTAAAATACAAGATTTAAAATTTTTTGAGAGCAATTTCAAAAAATTTAAGAACCCACTAACTCCCTGAATCAAGAAAATGGATTGTTTAAAGAAGGTTCCATAAAGAAAGCCTACACTGTATCAGAAGATCCAGAATGAACTTTGGGATGTAGTCAACCAAACAAAAGGGGGTTGAACACATTTATTCTGAATGTAAACTCTTATGTCAAAGGGGATTGCCCCCCCAACTGGCTTTTTGTCAGTGTGCGTACCAATTATTGGTTAGCTCTCTCTCTTATTTCCCTCTTATCTTCAATTATTATAATTTTCTTTTAGAAAGCACAATATTGTATGCACCTTTAGTTAAAAGATCTTTAGCAATATAAGCTAGTTATGTGAAATGATTCATTGGGGAGCGTTGGCATATAAATCTGGGAGATTTCAACATGCTCATCTCCCAGTAGAATCACAGGGGGGATTGTGAAAGGAAATTTCTTTATCTTAACTCAATCAAGCCCATACAGAGCTCCACCCTTTTAACTAAATCAGTTGGAAACTTGTGAATGCTTTGATAAGAATTTACACCCCCAGAGGATGAGAGGTGGAAGCCACAAACTGGGCAATATTAGGCAAATTGAAAGATTGCTATTGCTTTTTGTGAAGAGGGAGAGAGACAGCAAATGATGTGGAAAAAGGAGTATAAAAAGAGATCAACATGGTCTGGATTCCATTCCCTTCCTTGGGTTTTAGAGAGACTGGTCCCTTTGGCTCTCTTTGTTGCCTTGGCTTGTGGAAAGACTGGTTCTGGAGATTCCTTCCTCAGCTTGTGAAGAGACTCTTCCCCTGGATTCTGCATTGGCTTGCTGGAGACTACCGGACTTTCACATGGAGATTGGGTCTTGAGGAAGCCCTTGCCAGGGGCTGAACAAACTTCACTGGAGAAGAACTTAGGACTGGTAGGCTTGTTAAGACTCTGTCTCTTTTCTACATTTCCAACTTTCATTTTTTCTACCTTGTTATAAATAAGAGTTGCTAACGGTCATTTTGACTTAGGCATTAATATTTTATAAATAGTGACCACTTTTATAACTCTCATATTGAGTCAAAACCTAAATTTAAATCTTACAGTGCCAGCCTTCTAAGTTGTTTTGGGCTAAAATTTTACTTTACTTCATCTTTTTGTGAGTTATGCTGCTTCAGAATTCATTTGGAGGACAATTTAGAAGTGATCAGATGAGTCTATGTTTTTTTTTCCCTACCATCTTAGTTCCCACTCAGTTGTTGTTGTTTTTTTAATTAACAATTGGTAAATTGTGAACCTCCCCTTTCCACGCAAAAGTATTTAATTAATTAAGTCTAATTTTCTAAATAAGACATGTGCTAATTAGCCTTAACATAATTTTTAAAATTTGTGCATTTTTAAACACAAAAAAATTTATATGTTTCATAGAATTTGATAATAATAATAATAGAGAAGCATATAATGCATTAAGGATTGCAAATTACTTCATGAATATGATCTCATTTGAAATTTATGATAAGCCTGGGAGGTAGATACTTTTAGCTTTCTCATTTACAAATTAGGAAATTGAGACAGACAGAAATTAAGTAACTTGCCCAGGGCTATATAGTCAGTAAGTGTTTGAGGCCAAACTTCCTTCCTTCCTTCCTTCCTTCCTTCCTTCCTTCCTTCCTTCCTTCCTTCCTTCCTTCTTTCCTTCCTTCCTTCCTTTCTTCCTTCCTATTTCTTTCTCAAATCAGTTTTTCCTATAAGAAAATTATAATATCTCAGGAAGATGAAGATTTCTTCAAATAGAAAAAAATTCAATGAAATTGAATGTTCTTAGTAAGAGTAAGTTTTTCTCCCCTTTGATACCAAATCCCATTAGTCAGCTTTCTTAAGGAGTTGTGGAAAATTTACTTTCTGCCATTCTGAAAAGAGGGCCTTGAATTATTATTTGATAGCTAAAAATAGAACTATGTATTTGAAATCTTTCATAATTAGAGAAATGCAAATCAAAACAACTCTGAGATACCATCTCACACCTAACATATTGGACAATATGACAGTAAAGGAAAATAATAAATGTTGGAAGGGATGTGGCAAAATTGCAACACTAATGCATTGCTGGTGGAGTTGCGAATTGATTTAATAATTCTGGAAGGCAATTTAGAACTAAGCCCAAAGGGCTTTAAAAGAATGTCTGCTCTTTGATCCAGCAATACCACTACTAGGTTTGTACCCCAAAAAGATAATAAAGAAAAATACTTGAACAAAAATATTCATAGCTGTGCTTTTTATAGTGGCAAAAAATTGGAAAATGAAGGAATTGGGAATGGCTGAACAAATTGTGGTATCTGATGGTGATGGAATTCTATTGCGCTAAAATGAATAATGAACTGGAGGAACACCAAGTGGACTGGAAAGACCTCCAGGAATTGATACAGAGCCAAAGGAGCAGAACCAGGAGAACATTGTACATAGAAATGGAAACATCATGGCACAATCAAGTGTAATGGACTTATCTATTAGTAGTAATGCAATGACCCAGGACAATCCTGTGGAACTTATGAGAAAGAATACTATCCACATTCAGAGAAAGAACTATGGGAATAGAAATACAGAAGAAAAATATATGAATGATCACATGGTTTGATACATATATGATTGGGGATTTTGGCTTTAAGTGATCATTCTACTGCAAATATTAATAAGATGGAAATAGGTTTTGAACAATGATACATGTATAACCCTAGTGGAATTGCTCGTCAGCCCCGGGAGGGGTGAGGGAAGAGGGGAGAGAAAGAACATGATCATGAAATCATGGAAAAATATTCTAAATCAATAAAATTTAAAAGTGAAATAAAGCACTTAAAATATGGACAAATATTCAATATTCATGACTGTGATGAGCTAATATAATACAAATTTCAGTACTAAAAATAAAAATAGGACTATGGCTTGGGACAGATAGAGGACATTCTACCAGAATGTCAGAACCCTAGTCTGACTCCATTGACATTTGATAAGAATGGAACAAAGTGAATTGACTTAAGGTGGAATTCCTCAGCTGTTAGGAATACATCTGTGGGATTTATACTGCATTATGCCCCATTTGCTATACACTTTATGTAACTGCTGTGAAGATTAAAGAACATTAAAAATGAGTTGGGAGGACTTAGGAATATGGTAGGCCACAAATAACATGGATGACTTAATGGTTTTGTCTAGAGCTGGTCCAAAGGTAGGTATTCCATAGACAGTGGACCAATTCTTTACATTAGGCATCTGATTCATAAGAGAAACTGGATAAAGGCAGAGAAAGAAGTGCATAGTGATGTGAATGGCTTAAGAGCCTGTATGCATAGAACCAATCTAGGCAACATGGAGTAACAATAGAAAATATTCTGGGTGTGTAGTAGTGAAGATCTAGGTTTGAATTCTGCCTGTGAAACTAGTCAGTCTCAATTTCCTGTAAAATGGAGATGCTAATATTTACAACTCACAGGATTTATGTAAGGCTGCAGCTAAGATATAGTAATGGAAAGTGCTTTTCAAATTTTAATAAGAGACATAGTACCTCCAAAAATCTAAGTGTAGTTTTAAACTGTTTAGGTTGAAGTTTTTAGATATTAATGCTTAAAATAGCACTTAGACCTTGGGGACAACCTGGATTGAAGTTAGTTACCTATGATTGTCATTGTCATTATTATTGTTACCTAAATGCTAGATATTATTATTGACTTTTGTTTGGGGACCTTGTGACAAATCACAGAGTGAATGCTGATTCTGTGTGTTTAGATTCCCTGTTAGGGTATTTAATCTAAAACAAATGAACTTGAACATAGGTGTTACATTGTAATGGGTAGTTGGAGTTTAGAGTAGAGAAAAGAGGAGTCTGTAGAAGCTACAAAATAATGGGGATAGTAGGGAAGGACTAAGATTATTTAATGCTGCAGTCAATGGCAGGGGCAACTGCTTTGTTGGTTGGGCTCTATTTGATTTTTTCTTTGTTACATGGGAAGATCTAATCAGAGCAAAATGGGAAATTATTATCATATAAAAGTACATAAATAAAAGTAATTAATGGGGGGAAATTATGGGAAAGGAATTGTCTAATAATGATATATTCTGATGTTATAGATTTAGGGCATCCTGCTGTGACTTAACATAACAAAAGAGTAGGTTTGGTTTTAAAGTTCAAGAAAAAAAGAGAAGAAGCATTTTCAATGAAATACATAATTACTCACTAAAGCAGTGTCATAGGATGTATGAGTTTGGAGGCATTCAGACGATCTTAAGTTTGGGAATTAGAAGGAAATCTGAGCTTTCCTTAGGGAGATGGAGTCCATGCAAGCTAAAAGATGTGGAAGATGAAGCAGTTTTCTGGGTAATTCAGTGGGTAACAGTTTTAGATGACTTGGGATCAGTTGTAGTTTATTATTTATTATTCCGTATCTCCATTCAAAATCCAGAATTGTCTCTCTAGGTTTGTGTATTGTAGCTAAACAAAGTTGCATTTATGAAAAGTGCTGTAAGAATATCCTACCTAAGGTTTGCTAGAATCCAACAGTGCTAGAACCTTCATTTTCCTTCAGTTCACCTCCCTTATTTTACATATCAGGAATATGAGATTCTTAGAGAGAAAGTAACTTGCTCAAAGCCACAGAATGAGTTAATGTCAGGATTTAGACTAGAATCAAGGCTTCCAACTCCCAATCCATTGCTCATTCCATTAAAAAGGATTTTCTTTCAAATGCAAAAGAAGATAACTTTGCCTTTCCCAATTCCATGTTCTTATTTATTGCCCTTCTGGCAGATTTTTCTCAGTTGGAAAAACTCAAATTGAATTCAAGTGATCTCCCCATCTGCAGATGGAATGCATTGAAAGCTTCTTTAGCCAAATGAAGATAAGGCTCAGAATTAGGGAAAATAGATCCTCAAATAAAAACGATACCAATGTTATGAGAAATAGATAGGAACTCTTTTTCTTGAATCTACATCTTAGATACTTTGTCCATCCCCCATTTTTAGCGGCCATGAAAACAGTGCTATAAATTTTCCATAAATCCAGTAAAATGTCCAGGGAAAATGAGAGAAAAATAATTTCATAGTTTCTCCCTCTGCTTATCTATATGTTGGCAGGGCCAAGCATAATATTTATTTTAGCCAAAGTTGGTACACTGAAGACTTTTGGAAGCTACCTACTATGTAAGGAGAGGGATAGTTCATATTTACATAACTGCTGGAAAGTTAGAACTTTCTTTTTTAAGGTAGATTGTTTTAATACAGATTTCAGCCCCATGTGAATGGGAGGTCTTCTGCTTGCTGTGGTCACTTGGGTTATTTAATCAACCCTTGAATCTAGGCCCTGGTCTCAGTATTTCTTATACAGAGCCTATTTTTCATAAATAAAAATAAGAAAAATATTTTTTAAATATGGACTTAGGAAGGAAAGAAAAAGAAGTAGTAAAGGAAAGAAGACATCTTTGCCCTTATCTCCAGTCCTCCTGTGTATCCTTCAGAGAATGACTCACTATAGGATTTAATTCTGAGACTCTGACAAACCCAATTCTGAGATGTCACACAAAAGTTTGCCCCTTTTGTGGAATAAAAATTAAATCTTTGTAAACTTAAGAGATAGGCATTAACCTTTTCATAGCTCAGCTCATCCTTGTTTTGGTGGTGAGGGCTATGCCTTTGCAAAATTTAGCTAAGCAAATATGATGATCTCATTACTATCTCAGCTGTAACTAAGAATTGTAATCTGGTAGAGAAAAAGCAGTTAAGGAAGAAGTAATGTAGAAAATGAAATGTCTTGGGAGGATATGTAGAAGGCAGCCTAACCTCTAGGGCAGTCTCTAATGTGGAAAGGGGGATGCTGATCCTGTAGGAAGCATAGCTCTCAATAATATAGACTTCAAATATTACTGGGGAGAGAAAGTAGCCTAGGAGAGGGGCACCACAATGAGAGAAATGCTAGCATAGTTCCTGGGGGGTTCTGTTGTGGTCGGGCAGCCCCATGCAGGATCTTAAGGAAGGGCATGGCAGGTAGGAGGAAGCACATGTCAGTAGGCACAACCATAGGAAGTTAGCACACTGAGCCGAGTCCAATCTTTTCATGCTAATTTAGGCATGTTCCAGCCAGAGTATGTGAAGGACTTTAGAAGCACATCATCTAGGGGCAGCTGGGTGACTGAGTAGATAGAGCATAAAGCTTTGAGATGGGAGGTCTTGAATTCAAATGTGGCCTTAGACACTTCCTAGCTGTGTGACCCTGGGCAAGTCGCTTAACCCTCATTGCTAGCCCTTCCTGCTCTTCTGCCTCGGGACCAATACACAGTATTGATTCTAAGATGGAAAGTAAAGGTTAAAAAAAAACAAACCAAAAACCCAAATCATCATTTATGGTGTTTGAAGTAAATTATTTAGGGGGTTTGGATCCTGCACACCCCAGTGGCAGGACATAGGAGTCACAGGATCATGTGGCATGCCTGACTGCCTGGAATCCTGGGTTTGAATGAGCATGGCAGAGCCAGCACAGCATCTCCATGGAAGGGGAAGCAAAAGGAATTTAAAAAGCAAGGATGAGAAGCAGTTCTCTATGGCAGTTCCTGGCTCCCTGGGCTGGTGTTTTTCTCCTTGCTCCTTATCTTATCAGGCCATGGATGGCACGAGGTTGAAAATCCTCTTCTAGTTCCCTCCCTTTACTAATAAATACTTATAAATCTGGTAGTAAGCCTCCAGATCAATTTTTGCTTATGGTGGTTGAGAGAGACTTTTGTATCCCTTTGCATATCTTTGTATCCCTTATAGCATTGAACACAACAATGAGGAATACAGAAATTAGTTCATTGAATGAATGAATAATGATAGCTAATATTTATATAGGGATCCAAGCCTGGAGTAGGACCTGAGTTCAACTAAGTCCTCAGATACTAGCTGTGTGACCTTGGGGAAGTCACTTAAGTTAGCTTGCCTCAGTTTCTTCCTCTGTCAAATGAGCTGGAATAGGAAATGGCAAACCACTCTGATAGCTTTGCCAGCAAGAAAACTTAAAATGGGGTCATGAAGAGTTGGATAGGACTAGAACATCTGAACAATAAATGTTTATATAGAACTTTAAGCATTACAAAGCACTTTATGGATGTTATCCAATTTGATCTTTGGAGGTGAGTTTGTTTATTATGTTTTCTAGATTACAGATGAGAAAACTGAGGCTGTTGTAGTTGTAATATTGGGTAGACAGAATTCTATAGCTCTTCTCAGTTCTTTGGCCACATTTTCCCCATATATAATCAGGCTAATGATGCTTGATTACTTGTTTGTTGGAAGGTTTGATGTGAGTTGGAATTCATTGCAGTCTGCATCTGATGCCTCATTATGGTCCGGAGGTCACTCTGGGTTTCTGAGGACTATTCCTGGAGGGCGCAAGCTCTGGCAAGTTTTGGTCAACTAGAATGGCTTTCTGACAGGAGGTTAGAGATAAGATTCCTGTGAACTACCCTCAAAAAATTTGTAGAAGCTCCATATTAAATTGGCGGTGAGGTGATCAGTCTTTTTTATTTTTTTTAAATCATCATAAAATTTTATACTGTTTTCTCACTTGGAGAGAGAGACTGTGATCTATGTTGGCAGGAGCAACAGAGTCAAAGACCCTTAATTAAATTAAGTGTTATAAATTAATTATTATAATAATATAGTCAATATTATTAATTATTAATAAAGTAATGCAAACTAAATTAAATAAACTAAATAATTTGTCAGGTTTCTTTTTTTGAGAAGTGTTCTGTAAATTTTATTGAATTTTTTACCTTTTACATGATTATTATTGTTATATTGTTCTCATCTTTTTCAATGAAGTACTGATAAAAATGGTCCTGGAACAAGTGGCTGTCCATAGTCTTGTTATGTCCATCTGACATTTCAAACAGCATGTTCCATAGACCTTTTAAATTCAACATGTCCAAAATTGAACTACCTTTTTTTTAACCCTTACCTTGTACCATCTTTGAATCAATAATTGGTTCCAAGACAGAAAAATGGTAAGAACTAAACAATAGAGGTTAAGTGACTTGTCCAAGGTTACATAGCAAGAAAGAATTAAAAGTCACATTTGAGCCCAGGACCTCCTATCTCTAGGTCTGGGTCTGACTCTCTACCCACTGAGCCACCCTAGCCTCCCCCCAAACTGAATTATCTTTTCCTTAACCCCATTCCCCTTCCTGACTTCCCTCTTACTGTTGAAAGCACCATCTTCCTTCCAGTCATCTTGAGGAACAATCCACTTGTCATGCTGGATTCAGCTTTATCTCTTCCTCTCCTTTCCCCCATATTCAGTCTGTTGCCAAATTTTGCTGATTCTACTTTGCGACTTCTTTTTTATATGATCTTTTTTCTCTCCTCTCAGGCAGCTAGGGGGTGCCATAGTGCTGGAGTGCCAGGCCTGATGTCAGGGAGACCCATCTTCCTGAGTTCAAATATAGCCTCAGATACTTACTAGCTGTGTGACTTTGAGCAAGTCATTTCACTCTCTTTTCCTCAGTTTCCTTATCTATTTGAGGAAGATTATTTAGTTATTAGTTAAAATGACTTAAAGAAGAGAATGGCAAATCACCCCAGTATCTTTGCCAAGAACACCCCCACTGTAGTCACAAAGAGCAAATGTGACCGAAAATGAGTGAACAACAATAACAAAAGTTTCAGACATAGTTTACAATATGAATTATATGATTATAAAGGGGGAGACATTTTAAAAAATACTAATATCTAGGTAAGTGCCCATAAATGGGGGATGGAAGAAAAAAGTTGTGGTATGTGAATTCATGTAATATTATTATGTCATAAGAAATGATGAAAAAGAGGATTTCAGAGCATCCTGAGTAGTATGAATTAAAGCAGAATGAAGTGAGCAAAACCAGAAAAACAAATTATACCAGGACATCGGCATTGTAAAGAAAAACAGCTTTGAAAACTTGAGAACTCTGATCAAACCCATATCTCCAGAAGATGTAATGAGGCATGTTTCCCACCTCAAGACAGGTAGAGAGACATGTATTTTTTTTAAACCCTTGTACTTCGATGTATTGTCTCATAGGTGGAAGAGTGGTAAGGGTGGGCAATGGGGGTCAAGTGACTTGCCCAGGGTCACACAGCTGGGAAGTGGCTGAGGCCGGGTTTGAACCTAGGACCTCCTGTCTCTAGGCCTGACTTTCACTCCACTGAGCTACCCAGCTGCCCCAGACATGTATTTTTTGATCTGGTCACTGTGTGAATTCATTTTGCTTGATTATGTTTATTTGTTACAAAGCCTTTTTTCTCAGTTTTTAATCGACAGGCAGTTGTTAGCCCTAAAAATTTTTTAATAGAAAAAAAAAAGAGAGTGACATTGAAACATTTTAAAAAAACATACAGAAGGAAACAGGCAAGAAATAGGACAGTTTTGAAAGTATTATGTGGAATTATCATATACTTAAAAAAGCAAGCCATATGAAATTGAATCACTGCTTCACATACAGTCCTATTTCTGTGTTCTACTATGTGTGTGGAAATGTTCTTTTTGACAGGTACTGAAATTCAGGATTTTTTTTAAAGAGAAAAATCTATGAATGGTGTGCAAGATTTTGGGTCCTTATTTGACTTTGTATGCTTTTCCATTGTGTTGGACTTAATTATATCTTTTAGATGACCAGAAATGTTCTAAATATTTTTACTTTGAGGGTTCTCTCCTCTAAGTGCTTGGACTCTTAGACTTCTCTAATAAGGTTGATTGAACTTGAATTAAATATTTAATTCATTATGCTGCTTTGACTCCTCATATTATTGCTTTCAATTGCTAATTAAGGAAAACTAGAATCTTGAATATATGAGTTATGATTTTGTTTTCTAGATACCATATCATGTTTCTTTCTGTTGCCTCTAATTTAATTGATATTTATGTTTTCATGTTCATGTATTTATTGTATGAAACAGGTAGATATTGATGGTTTCCAGTGTCTCTCTGCAGGTCTGCAATAACTTTTTCAAATCATTTTTGCCATGATGTTATTGGACTCATATCCTTAGGAATATTTCTTGCTAACTCCACTTTTCCCTGCAAGCTTCTTCTTGGGGTCATAGCTACTTCATGTATCATTGCATAAATATTTTCTTACTTTCTTTCAGAGACTGTGGGAGAATTAATTCATTTGTGATAGTTATTGGGGACCTCAGTTTTTGGATTTACTCTGTTTTGATACAGTTGGTCTCCTAGTTGTATTTGTGCCATCCAACTCAAATAAGAATTTTTGAAATTTTAGTCTAAGTATGCTTATTTCCCTTTTCAAAATCATTTGAGATCTCCATATTGAGATTGTTTTTCAGTTCTTTATTAAGTGAAATTTCTGGAGTTTGCATAAAGATTTTCAAAGAGCTGAAGTTGTTCAGCTTTTTCCTTTTCATATTTTAGTAACTCCATGATTGCAGTTGTTTTTTTTTATCTAATCTGAATTGAGAGATGAAACCTTTTCTAATGATTGATTAGCAAAGGTGTGCAATATATTGTTATATAACTTGGAGCTGAAGGTAGCATTGACAAAAAGCAGAATGAAGACCTTGCTTTTAATTTTCAGGATATGATTCTTATTTTGCAATAATTTCGTGTCATGATTTTATAAGATATTTTATATGATTTCATATTTCATACAGCAAAAGTATTCTTATTTTTCTATTGATTTCACAAGCATTTGTGGTCTGCTTAATCTATTCATCTGCTCCAGGGGATAGGGTGGGGACTGAGATTTCTAGTTCTTTCTGCTGTGTATTTGAACTTGTAGTAGAACATGCAGGAATGCTACTCATACCACTATCCCTCATAACAAGCTGATGATCATAGAAATTTTAGGCTAGTCTATGACTCTTAGCTGTACCCTCTGTATCTTTGACACTTAGAAGCAGTCTTATCACTCTGACTGAAATGCTCATTCAAGAGGGAAATCACAGAATTTGAGAGTTCAATGAGCTTCATCAGCTATGTTCTTAAGACAACCTAGTTTAGTTGTTTCAATTGTGTCTGACTCTTCATGATTCCAGTTGGGATTTTCTTGACCAAGTTCCTAGAGTGGCTAGCTATATTCTTCTCCAGCTCATTTTATGCATGAGGAAACTGCAGCAAAACAGCATTAATTGAATTGCCCAGGATCACACAGCTAATGAATTTCTGAGGGTAGATTTGAACTCAGGAAGAAAAGTCTTCCTGATTCCAGACCAGGAACTCTATCTACTTTGTCACCTAGCTGCCCCTTTTGGATGATTCATTATTAAAGAGATGTTTCCCAACACAGCCCACATCAAGCCTTAATTTGTTTCTTTGCAGCCTTTACCCATTCCTCTTGGTTCTGCCCTCTGGGGCCAAATCAAAGGAGTTCAAAGAAGGGAGAAATTCCACAATTCCTGGAGTAATTGGAGGAAGCTTCAGAAAGGAGATAAGTCTTGAACTGAGTCCTGGAGAACAGGTTAAATTTGGATAGGAAGAAAATCATGAAAAAAATGTCAGAGGAAAAACGAGCATAGTATGTCAGTCTGGGGAATAATGAGAAAAGCAATGAAGAGAGCAAGAAGGTGTGTATTGAGAATTGATTACTCCTGTAACAACAACCACAGTAGCAGCACCTTGTCATTCAGGGTTCAGTTTGGG
This sequence comes from Gracilinanus agilis, assembly GCF_016433145.1. NCBI lineage: Eukaryota > Metazoa > Chordata > Mammalia > Didelphimorphia > Didelphidae > Gracilinanus > Gracilinanus agilis. Next base: position 297,468,451 of record NC_058131.1, on the reverse strand, counting down.
TGAAGACATTGTAGATAAGCTGCTTATCTCTTCTTTGGGTTCCAGGTAAAGAAGACTACTATGTACAGCTTCTGAACAGGTAGGGTAAGGGAGAAAAGGGAACACAATTTATTAAGTGCTTATGATGTGCTGGACATTCTTCTAAGGGCTTTATAAATGAATCATTTGGTAATCACAACACTATAAGATCCATGCCATTAATATTCCTATTTTGTACTTAAACAAACTGGGGCAGATAGAGATTAAGTTACTTGTCCTGGGCCACATAAGTAAGTGTCTGAAACCATATTAGAATTATAGGTTTGATTCTAGATCCAGGGCTCTCCCCAATGCACAGGTTTTTTCTGTTCTGTTTGTTCCTCAAGGAACACCACGTTTTTCTCTTTTGTTTCATCCTTTTTTTATGTTTATTTTATGTTTTTTTTTCTGGGTTATACATACATTATCACACAAAACATTTCCATATTATTCATTTTTGTAAGTGAATAATCTTATAAAACCAAAAATACTAATCATATGCCAAAATAAACAAGTAATAAATTATATGTTATAATCTGCATTTCTATTCCAACAGTTCTTTCTCTGGAGGTGGACAGCATTCTTTTTCATAAGTCCCTCAGAATCATCCTAGATCATTGTGTTGCTGTTAGTAGCAAAGTCTATCACATTTGATCATTCCATAATATTTTAGTTACTATGTATGATGTTCTCCTGGTTCTGTTTATTTCACTCTGCACCAGTTTACAATTCCAGTTCTTTCTGAAATCATCTTGTTCATCATTTCTTATAGTACGATAGTATTCCATCACCATCACATACTACATTTTGTCTGGCCATTCCCCTACCGAGGGGCATGCTTTTAGTTTTCAATTCTTTGCCACCACAAAAATAATAGCTATAAATATTTTTGTACAAACAGTTCCTTTCCTATTTTTTGAATTTCTTTGGGATACAGACTTAGTGGTATTACTGGGTCAAAAGGTATGTATTCTTTTATTGCCCTTTGGTCATAATTTCAAATTGCCCTCCAGAATGGTTGAATCAATTCACAACTCCACCAGCAATGCATTAGTGTCTCAATTTTGCTACATTCCCTCCAACATTTATTATTTTTCTTTACTATCATATTGGCCTATTGGCCAGTTTGATAAATGTGAGGTGGTACCTCAGTTGTTTTCATTTGCATTTTTCAAATTATGAGGTTATTTAGAAAATTTTTTCAAATGATTTTTGATATTTTTGTTTCTTCATCTGAAAACTGTCTTTTGCTTCATTCTTGATCATACATACAAATCTATTTGCAAACACAACCAAAATGCAGTCTTTAATCAAGCATTTATTAAACATCTTCTGTTAAGTACATGGACTTTTCCTAGGCCCTGAGTTTATAGAGGCAAAATGAAAGTCCTTGAACTCAAGGAATTTACATTTTATTTTGAGTGGAAACATAACATTTACACTAAGTAATGTGAAATCATTTGAAGAGGAGAAAATGCACAATTGGAGAAGGGCACTTTTAAAATTGCACCTGAATTGAACATTAAAGGAAGTCTTGAGATGTGGAAATGAGGACAGAGTGAATTCTAGGCAAAAATATGGTGATGGGAGATGGAATGCCAAATTAGGGAACCAAGAGGCTAATTTAGTTGCAATCTAAAGTACATGAAAGGGGCTAATTATAAATTAGTTTGTAAAATAGAATGAAGACATATTGTACTTAACAAATCAAATTCAGGAATTTGTGTTTTATTCAAAAGGAAATAGGGAGCTTCTGCTGATTCTTGAGCAAGGTAGTAACATGATCAGATTTGTGCTTTGGGGAACTGTGTTAAGGATGGATTGGAAATAAGCAGGGGAACCAATTAGAATATAATTGCAATAGACCAAGTGAAATGTAAGGATGACTTGAACTAAGATGGTGACTATGAGAGTAGAGAAAAAAGGAATGGGACACAAATAATGAAAAAATCCTGGATTTGAAGGTATTATGGGTGCTATTGTCACCAAGTAACCCAATATATACACTTGAGATCTTTCTGGGTAAGTGTTCTTCAAGTAGAAATCTGAGAAGCAATGTTTTGGTTTTGGCCATATATCTGATTTTATCGATAGATGTAACTCCCAATGTGGAAACTCCTTCTCAAAGGTAGATGCAGGCTAGTGTCTGCCCCTATAATCTTAGAGAGTATCCTGGGAAACTTAGAATTTACTGCCCATTTTCACATACACATAGAGGTGTTCTGGAGATGGCTTGAACCAGGTCTAGGGTGCAGATTATTCAATTTTTAGTGTGAGCATTTACACCTTGGATGTTAGCAAATGCAACAAATTAAAGCTTGATTTATCATTTTATCAATTGTCTAGGATTAAGAAGGTGATGGAGAAAATGCTAATAATATAGGTTAATTATGAAAGTATGCCACATGTACTTTTTTCAGACTTAGTAGTTAAACATTCATCAGTTCACCTTTGCATAGAGGGTATGTATTAGAGGCAGTCCTTGAGCCTAGTTCTTTAAGACTCTTAAGTCAGCTTTTTTCCCTCTAAGTTATGCTTCTACTGCGTGACATAAATATACATATTTTTATTAAAACAGCAAACCTGATCAATGGACATTTTTGATTGTCTAATGATTGTCTTTGGTTCTGCTTTCTAGCTCAAGGAAATAGTCATAATCTCAAGAATCTTTTGTCTTCTGAAAAGGACAGGCTCAGGGCTGGTTTGAGTGAGAATTATTTGAGAATCACCTTAGATTTCAGACCAAATAAGAAGACTCTTCTTGGTATCATAGGGGCACTATAGGAACATTTTACAGGTGTCAATTCTTTCTAGGTTTCCAGTCAATATTTTCTGGAAGAAACCAAATGGAGTAAGTGTCCTAGTGTGTGTGTGTGTGTGTGCATATGTGTGTGTTTAATTTCAGGAGAAAAATCATTTTTACTGTGATGTGTTTATTTAGAAAGTGAGCTACAAGGTGAACCTGTCCTAACATGAATTGCAGGGACTTTGGTTATTTTTTTTCAATAAAGAGGAAAGTTTTTAGTTAGATATACAAAGTGTATAAAATGCAATTTAGGGAATGGGGTGTTTTTGAGTAGATTCACCAGAACAAAATTAAAGGGTTTGATCCTTTGTTTAAAACAATAACTTGAATTCTCTGCTTAAAAAGAAAAGCTGCCTTGGTTTAAGGCAGATGTAGTAAGTCAAGATACTTATTGCTGAGGTGGGTCTCTGTGTTGAGAGAGAAGAAAAAAATCTAAAGCATTGGTTAGACATATCTGAAACTGATGCATCAGAGAGAGGAAATCTGGTAGGTATTGAGTCAGTTACAAGTTCACAACAGCTGAAAAGAGTTCCACTTCAAACCTATCACTGTCAGAAAAACAAATACAAATTTGCCCCAGAGCAAAATAACTTTGGTAAAATCAGGAAGAAGATAGATAGACAGTAAGTTATGGACACAAAACTCTTTGTACCCAAACCAATTAACCCTAACCTAAGGCAACCTTTTTTCTTGGGCCATTCATTTAAAAGTTTTACAATTTATAGGCAGTGTTTCTCAGGGGAGGTCTAACCTGGCTCTGATTTCACGTTTCACAACAACACATGTGTAATCCTGCTGTGTCACAAGCCACACAATCCAGCCGAGACCAGGAAATCCACTTTTCACAAGTTGGAAAAAAACTGGGGGAGACTCAGCCAGCCCATGCTTCCCACTTGAAGAGGCAGCCAAAAGCTCAGCTGAAAGAGAACCACCTTTCATCACTGGCTGAGGATGGTGGGTGTGTTCTGGCATTCATTCTTTAATGACTTTGTCCTCTGTCAGTATTTTACTTTCATATAAAAGGTAAACCTTGCTTAATATAATTCATTGATCATTCATTCTGCTTTTTGTTTTTTAAAAGTCAGTTATGCATCATTTGTCCTATATTTTTTAAAAAACTTATAACTATGCCAGGGATTGTGAAAATGCAAAAATTGAAGGCATAAATCCTGCCCTCAAGGAGGGTATAAGGAACAGTTGATTTAGTGACAAGTCACTCAAGCTCTCTAATCTTTCATTTCCTTACATGTAAATTGTTGATGACAATATTCCCTACCTCACAGAATTATTCTGAGAATTAAATGAGACTCACATAACCACAAAATTTTATAAATATCAGTTATTATTAATGGGTGGTGATGATGATGATGATGATGATGATGATGATGATAAACCATGATAAGAGGGAGTGTGGTGCAGTGGGGAGTGTTCTAGATTTGGAGTCAGAGGATCTAAGATTCCAACTTTACCATTTCCTACCTGTGTGACCTTGGATAAGTTATTTCTCTATGGGCCTCTATTTTCTCATCTGTAAAATGAAGGAGGTTGGACTAGATGTGTGACCTTGGAAATCCCTTTTAGTTCTAAATCACTGATCCAATGAACATGTTAATCATCTATTTTAGTTTACTCTTATCCCAAACTATCTTCTTTCATGTGATTTGCATTCAATTAGTCATTCAATAAGCATTTATTAAACATCTACTATGTGCTAAGCATTGTGCTAAGCACTGGGGATACAATAAAAGGTGTGTGTGTGTGGGGGGATAAATTCATGCTCCCAAGGAGCTCTTAGTCTACTGGGAGGAGCAATGGGAAAAGAGCTGGGTATAAACAAACTATATACAGGATAAATTGCAAGTAATGAAAAGAGAGAAAGTGTTATCCACATTGAACCAAAACACTCAGATATTTGGAAACTGGATTTTTTTTTTCTTTAGGTGCGAAGAATCAACATAGATATTGGCCTTTGATAGCCCTCTAAACCTGAAGTCATGGTAGTGAACCTTATTGTCTGCCATGTGATATTTATTTATTTACAGAGAGGTATGTTCTCTCTAGGAATCCAAGGTGGGCTAAGTAAGATAAACTAAGTTTACTCCAAATATGACCCTATGTGTTGCTACTGCTGCTAACATACCAAGTCTGTACCTCCAGAACCATTTTCCATATGTATTGCTCAGAGTAACTAGTATTGTTTGCTTTTAATACCCAGTCCACAGGGAGAATGTTCCTTAGGCATACCCCTACCCAGATTATACATGGCACACAAAAGAAAAGCATCAGGGGCAATAGATGTGGTAGAATTTATTTGATATGATGACTCAAAATTGTTGTCTTAGTAAAATTTGATTCAAGGAAAGTTTACTGATCGCAACAGTGTTCCCATAAAACCCTGTCTGTAACTTATCAACAATGGCTAATCACTAAAGATATTTGGCTGGCCCTTATCTCTCCATCCCCAAAAGTGTTATTTTGTTGGCATCATTGAATCCATTTCCTTGTGTTTTCCTCCAGCTATATATCCATATGGTTTATCCTTTGTTATCTTATCAGCTTTTTTGGGGGTGATTTCAACAGTTTTCAAGGGAAAAGTCATTGAGCTTTCTTAATCATCAACAGATGGGGCCCTGTTTCCTTTGCATTGTATTAGAACTTCACAAACATTGATACTTGCTCAGCTTTATAACTGCTCTGTTGTGCTATAGCCAACAAGGACATTTTACTTTTCTAATTTTCTGCTGCCTCCTTTTCCTATTTTCTAACTCCATTCTACCTGGGTAGCTGTCCAAGGTAGATTTAGATCTTCCCACCTTTTCCAATACCCAGTATAACTTGCTCTATCTTTTTTTTTTCCTACTCTCAGAATTTTAATGAGTTATGAGTTTTACTTTTTGTAATCTTATGTCAATTGTATTCTGTGAGTTTAGTTCATGGGACTAATATAATTTTAATGAATTTACATATACCACTTGTTTTTTCCTCCATGTCTATATATCTGTAAAAGAACATATATATAGACATGGAGGGGAAAAAACACAATAGTATCTTAGATTTTGAGCTAAAAGTGAATGTAGACATCATCTTGTTCAACTCTCTTATTTTATAGATGAGGAAAATGTGGCCCTGAGAGGTGAATTGATTTGTTTAAGGCTATGATGGAGGCATGAGCAGGAATTGAACTCCTATCTTCTGACTTCAAAGCTAGTACCTTATTCATGAAACCAAAGAACTCTTAGTCAGTAGTGCTGGGATGAAGAATCTTGCCATCTGAAAACACAGCTACTTATTTCTCCTACCTGATTTTACCTGTAGTGTGTCTGTCACATGGTGATTTGAAGGAATATGCTCCAAAAATATCCCTCTCATTCAATACTTAAAATTTGACCATTATTCTCAGTATATTCCACTCCTATGAATGACTTCAGAAGTAATGTAGTCCAATCTAAAATTGAACAGAAATCTGATTTATAATATTCTCAAGAGTGGTTGTTCAGTTATGTCTGAAGATGTCCAGTGAATTGAAAAAAAACACCCTTACCTTATTCTTGGAATTAATACAAAGTATGGGTTCTAAGGCAAAAGAGTGATAAGGGCTAGGCAATATGGCTTAAATGACTTGCCCAGGGCTACACAGCTAGGAAGTGTCTGAGGTCAGATTTGAACCCAGGACATTCCATCTGCAGGCTGGGCTCTCTATCTCCTGGGCCACTTAGCTGTCCCAACAACTTTAATCTTTAGATTTTTTTTCAAGTTTTTGAGTTAAAAATCTGCCTCTTCAATTTCTAAACATTCTTTCTGATTTAGTCCTTTGGGCAAAAGGAAAACGAGGAGTGAGAGAGAAAATGACATTCTGAAGTTTGGGAAGTCCAGGAATGGTAGGCATGAAAGTCATTGCACCCCCAAAGGAAAACGGGGAAAATAGGAAAAAGGAAGAAACATCCGGATGACTTTTACTGACTTTCTAGTTTTATCCCTGTTAGATACATTATACCAACCTTTATCTCTGTTCTGATCTGCTGACAAAGGGAGACCTCTAGATATATAAATAAAGATTAGCAGACAGAGTCTGAAGTGTGGTCTAGCATTTACATATTCTATAGGCATGTATATTCTTCACTTTACCCAGCTCATCTATTCATAAAACACTGAATTGTTGTAAACTGGATTCCATTTTAAATGTATTTAGGGGAGCTTGCTGTTTAAAAAAAATTGTAATGAATCCAATTGTAAAACAAAGATTTTTTTTTAATAAAATGAAGACTCTCCCCTTACTGCATCTGTTTGCTCTCCTGGGATTTCTATATCCCTGATTTTCTTTAAGTGACACCCACCTGTGCTGCATCCAGATCTCACATGAATTTTTCAAAATTGAATGGAATCTGCTCTAAGATAGAAATGGTAAACAGTGGAATATAAAACACAAACAAAACTGTAATTTCCAAGAGTCTAAGGATGCTGCCAAAAATAAAGTAAGTTGGCAGAAAACAATTTAGGAAATCTCTGCAAAGAGCCATACTACAAATCCTGTAAATTTGCAAAGACTGGTAGGTAAAGCATGTTTAATACCAATGAACAAAGTTTGAACATGCATTGGAAAAACAGCTCCTAATATAAAATTACCGGCGACTGGAAGTTATCTGCAAAATTTTATAACTAAGTGTTTGCAGATGTAATTTATTTTTCTGACAGCACAGACCGCGTAATGAAAGTTGCTTTTAATAAAACATGAATGCAGTTAGGTTTTGCCAATTAGGTTCAGAGGAGCTATAATCAGTTTGATTCAAGTTGATATGTAGCTCCTTAAATCCAGCATTGACCCAGAGAGTTGTTTAGCTCTTTCCAAAGCACTTATGAAAGATGAACTCCAGAGGCAGGGACTACACAAGCAAAATGAAGGGAATTGCTGGAATCCTTCAGGACTTGCCCTTGACCAAAGAAGAAATAATCATGTTAGTTGATAGTCCTAGGGCTGCTTCTGGTTGGTTATTCAAAGTGTAACAGGAATTATTTCATTCGGTAATAAGAACAACACTGTAGGTGGGTAGGTAGAGTAATATTATAACCAATTGGTATATGAGGAAAATAAGTCCCCATGGGGGTTATAGTGAGTTGGTCAAGGTAATATAGTTATCAATTGGTAAAGTTGGAACTTGAGTCTATGATCCTATGAAACGAATAGAATTTATTTAGAATAAATAAATGTCTTTATCTGATTTCAATTCCATGTTGTTTTCTCTTCCTTTCAATCAATTCCACTCTTCTACTCTATCACTTACCTCCAATTTGAAATTTAGCTGCTTCCCCTGTGAGTGATGGTACCTTAAACCATCATCCACTCATTGGTAAATCTGAAACTGTAAGCAAGGACCTAGTGGAGATATGGCCCCGAAGTAGGTGCTGGGAGCAAAAAGCCCCTATGGGGGGATGCGCCACTGAAAGAGGAAGTGGAAGGGAGCCAAAGATAAATTCTGTCTCATTCACAATTTTTCCCAGGCCCCTATTTAGAGTTATACCCCAGACATCCCTAACTTCCTCTTACAGCCTGTTATGGATCACAGTATAGTCTGGCTGGGGGTAGGGGTTGGGAGGGGGAAAGTATGACAAATTCTCTGACAGAAGAGTTGGAAAAGCAAATACTGTTTGAAGCATACATATAAGAGAAAATGTTGAACAATAGGCTATCAACTAAGGCACCAGAGTTTTAGACTCACTTTCTCCACTTTTTGTAGCTAGCTGTTCCATTCCCCTCTATTCCACACAATTTCCCTACCTGTGAAGTAGGGAAAGTAATGGATGCCCCATCCTTCCTTCACATAGATGGAGTGTGTAAAGGAAGCTAACAATTGCTCCAAAGCAAGAATCCTTAGGACAGGGTTTCCTTACCTTTTTTTGAAGTATGGACCAATTTGGAAAGTTGGTAAAGGAAATGAGACCTTTCATAGAATAACATTTTTAAATAGTTGGAGGAAATGCTACACTTCAGTTAGAGATTAGTAAGAAAAAACATGTAATTTTTTTGTCATCCAAATTCCCAGGTGCCCCTGAAACCTATCTACAGTTTTCTTTGGGGTCCATGAATCCCAGGTTAAGAATTTATGCCTTGGGGAAAAGAGATCTCTGGATTAGTCATTCATATAATACACATAAATGCCTACTAAGGACAAAGGCTCTCCAGGCACTGAGAAGAGTGTAATACAGATTTCAAGAACCTTAGTGTCCACTTTATGTGCATCTATAAGAAATTCAGTAAAAAAAAAAATTGAAAACCTAAAAAAAAAAATAGAAATCCAATTCAACGAATGGGTTAAAATAAAATGTAAGTGATGTCATAATATGACATGCAATAAATTATGGTTCAGGTAATAAGTGCCATGGTAAGACAAAGGATTGACTAGCTACAATTGTTTGCATTTAGGTAGCACAATGGATATAGTGCTGGACATGAAATCAGGAAGACCTGAATTCAAATTCATCCTCAAATAATTATGTGACCCTGGGAAAGACACTTAACCTCTCTCTGTATCAATTCCCTCAAATGCAAAATGGAGATCATAATAGTATTTATCTTTCTGGATTGTTGTGAAGATTAAATGGGATAATATTTGAAAAGAACCTGATACCCAGTAGTTACTTAATATATCATTAATATAGCCTTTTAATTAATTTATACTATTTGGTAGAAATACAACTAGCATTTGAAGGGTGACCCTCTTTCCCATGTTCTACGAAAGGAATTCCTTCCTTCCTTCCCTTCTTTCTTTCCTTCCTTCCTTCCTTTTTCTTCCTTCCTCCTTTCCTTTCTTCATTTTTGGAGACTCTTCATCCCTGGTCACCTGATTCTTTTTGGAATAAGGGAATTGTTAAGCTTCTCTAGAACCTGTGGAAAAAAAATCAGCAGATTCCACTTTCTGCTGCCACTTTGTTCCAGACAGGAACTGAAACAAGTTGAGCAGTGATTCATCCATTCCCTCCTTGAGTTTCATCTTTCTTGCGTCCTTGGGCACTTTCAACTTCTGGCACTGAAATGGAAGTGAATATGTGAAATGGAAACAGGGAAGAGCAGCTCCCCATTTATTTTCATCTCTGCTGGTGAACCAGTATTTTTTTGCCTCTATTCCTTCTCTATCCCAAACATAACAGCAGTTTCTATAGCAAAAGGGAAAGAGAACCATAGGCCCTCTTTTCAGAGACTGGTCAGCTGGCTTTGTTTGCAGGGTGACACTCAGATAGCAGGGAGAGCTTGTTCAAAACCCTGGCCACAAATCTAAATCCTAGGGCCAGACTCCAACACATGCCTTCTAATTAATTTATACTATTTGGTAGAAACAAAACTAGCATTTGAAGGATGACCCTCTTTCCCATGTTCTATGAAAGGAATTTGGATTCACTTGTTTTTTATTGTTGAAAAAAATCATATTCTTCACTTAATTGGCCCTCACTTAATTAATAAGATAGAATGAATTTCTGAAGTACTGAAAACAACATAAACTCAGGAGACTCCCTTTGGGAATTTTAATTGTAAAAATTACAGTTCTAAAGTATCAGAAAAGAATTCTTTTATTACCAGCATTTATTATGGAAACAACCTGGAGTCAAAACAGAAATCATCCTTTAATACATACCAAGATATTAATTTGTAAGGAAGTACTGGAAGCAATTGAATGCTTGTCATATGGGGAATAGTGGAAAAGAAATTAGTATTTGACAACAGAATATTATTGTGCAAAAATAAAGGATGACTATGAAGGATGCAGAGAAAAATGAGAAGATTTGAATAAACTAATGCAGAGCTAAATAAGCAAATTCAATATACATGATTACAACAATGGAAATCAAAACAATTACTGAAATGAAACTAAGCTCTGGGAAACTGAGAAATTATCAAAGGTCCCAAAGAAGAGATAATAAAATAGACTTCCCACCCACCCTCACATCACACAATTTGATGGCTAATTTAAGAGAGTATTATAAACAATGTTAAGTATTTTTTAAATTACTTTTCTTTATTCCAGGCTCGGATTTAATCTGGATTGTGATTTAAAGATGAAAGGCACTGATATTTGAAAAAGAAAGAGAAGAAAAGGGATAAGAGTTGAAGAAACTGAGACTCAGAGAAGTCACTGAATCACCCATGATTACACATCAGAGAATTTCAACACAGATTTTGCTTGACAGCAAGTCCAGCATCTTTTGTAATAAGTCTTGCTTCTGCTCCTCCAAATTAGTAGTACTTTTTCTTTCAAGGAAAAAAAATCTACCATGATTCAAAATGAAAGAAGGAATTGTTTCATTGCTTGTATTTTTATCTCCAGAGTCTAGCAAAGTTCCCAGCATGTAGTACACATTTCTTTCTTTTCTTCTCTTCTCTTTCTTCTTCTTTTTTATTCATTCTATCTTTCCTTTCTTCCTTCCTTTTTTCTTTCTTCCTTCCTTTTTTCCTTCTTTCCTTCCTTCCTGCCTCTCTCTCTCTCTCTCTCTCGTAGAAATGCAGTGACCATTCACAGGTCTGATCCCACTACTGATCAGTATGGGAGCTTGGACCTACTCCATTTGTAACTTAACTCACTACACCTTAGAATTTCTGAGCTCAAAAGATCCACCACCTTCAGTAGAGATTACAGACCTTAGCCACCATACATAGTTGAGCATATATTTCTAAGGAAATGTTGAGTTTCTCATAGAAAAAATAATAAAGCCACTTGGGCTTCTTAGGGTGATATTAAATAAGGGTTGATTGAGTGCCAAATATATGTCCATTATTTGTTTCTTTTTTAAGCTCTTTCTTTCTTGGAATTGATACAAAGCATCAATGCCAAGGCAGAAGAGTGTTAGGGGCCAGGCGATTGGGTTTAAGTGACTTGCTTAGGATCACACAGCTAGGATGTTGTCTGAGGTCAAATTTGAACCAAGGACCTTGTATTTCCAGGCCTACTTCTCTAACCTAGCTCATAAATCTGTTATTTGTTGAACTTTATACAACGAAATATGAGATGCTGTCCTTATTCTCAAGAAGCTTATGGTTGAATCTGAAAAAGAAAACATATCCATATAAAGCAACCAATAAGCAAAAAAACAGTATGTACTCGTACTCAAGGGTTAGATCATGTATGGCCAGAGAGAAGTACTATAAAAATTCAAACAAGAGCCAGATCACTGTGAATATCAATGGTAAAGGGAAATAGGAGATAAGGGCACCTCTTGAGGTATACTTTGAAGGATCAATAGTATGTACAGAAGCAGAAGTGAGCATAGTATATCAAGAAAGTGAGAAGACAGGTGTGGTTGGACTCAAAGGGTCATACTGGGCTTAATGGGAATTTTGTTTTGAATTGGGCAAGAATATGGAGGACTTTGTAAAAAGGTTCAGAAGGTATGAATTTGACAAAGTGATTATCAGTTTTAAGAAACAAATAGATTCTCAAGCTGAAAGATGAGATAAAATTTTTATTTGAGAAGATGATTCTGGACTCAGAGTGAATATTTCTCAGTAGGAAGCCCCTTTATGCATCTTTTATGCATCTATATCAAGGTGTGTTGAGGTATCTGAAACTCAGATTGGATAGGAGGAAGACCCTCAGATAGTGGATGGCAGAGATGTTATGCCAGTAGCATTTTCTCAGCATAGTCTAACATCCCCCAAGCCAGGAAAGCATTTCCCCTTATGAATGGCTTTATCTATTCTCTCTCTCTCTCTCTCTCTCTCTCTCTCTCTCTCTCTCTCTCTCTCTCTCTCTCTCTCTCTCTCTCTCTNGCCCCCCACCTCACCCCCATCTCTTTCCTCCATTCCCTCCTACTTTCCTATAGGGTAAGATAGATTCTGATACCCAACAGAGTGTGCATGTTATTCTCTCTTTGAACCAATTCCTATGAGAGCAAGGTTCAAGAATTGCTTGTCACCACCTCCATCTTCCCCTCCACTGTAAAAGCTTTTTTGTGCCTCTGTTATTTTAGATAATTTGCTCTATTCTACCTTTCCCTTCCCATTTTTCCCAGTGCATCTCTCTTTCTCAGCCTTTCATTTTGGTTTTTTGAATATTATCCCATTAGTCAACTCATACCCTTCCCCTCTGTTACTCTCTCTCTCTCTCTCTCTCTCTCTCTCTCTCTCTCTCTCTCTATATATATATATATATATATATATATATTTAACTCCCCTAACACTGATATCATTCTTAGGAGTTACAAGTATCACCTTCCCATGTATAGATGTAAACAGTTTAACCTTATTGAATCTCTTATGATTTTTCCTTTCTGTTGACCTTTTTATGCTTCTCTTGAGTTTTGTATTTGAAAATTCAACTTCCCATTCAGCTCTGGTCTTCTTATCAGGAATGCTTAAAACTCCTCTATTTCATTTTCCCCTGAAGGATTATAGTCATTTTTTCTGGGTTTCATCACTGTATTTCATCTGTGTAAGGAGCTCCCTTTGTGTAGCTCACAGCATGGCAACCAGAGTCGCTGGACCACTGAAAGGTCAAATGTCTCATCTGTGGTGGCTTCTTCTAACTCTAAAGCTGTTCTATTAACTAATCTGCTCAAACTCGATGGTTGAGCATGGTTGAGTGATGATGCTACAGTACCTATGTCACCACTCCACCCACCTGATGTGTATATAACCAATACGCCCAATTGCTTATCCTACTATTAGTTCAATCTAGGGGGTTGTCCTAAGGCCATCTGAAATATATGAATATGTTTTGAGATGTTAATTTTTATAAATGTGTAACTCTCACTATCACAGCCAAACTTTTATGGACTGATAATATATTTACTCAAATAAACCATAACAGCATCAGCAAGGAAAACAATAAAAATAGTTTTCTCGTTAACCTTGGAATTAGTATTCCGAATTAGCTTGTATACACCTTTAAAGTTTGTCATTAGTCAAATTATTTCACTGTAAATGACATTTTATCTGTAATAATTTTCATCTCATTTATAATTTTTTACTAAAATGAGAAATATTAATAGCATTGTTTTGCTTTACCTTTCATTCCCTTAATCCATTTGGAGGACACAAATCTGTGGAATTACATGATTATTGTGTGTACAGCAAATTCTCACCAGGGTCAGGGACTCAGTATAAGGTGTGTCTGATCATTTGCTTTGACAGGCATTCATTCACCAGCTTACTAGTGTCTACAGAAGGAAATGTTTCTACTCCCTTCACTGGAGCACTTGGAAAGATAACTAAGCAACAGGTAGTTGCTTAAGTGGAACTGGTGGTGTTTGGTTACGAGAGCCTTTTCCTTTAGTACCCAAGGGCAAAGAGCAGCTGTTAATGACACCCTCAGCGGAAAGAAGGTTAAGAGTGTTGACACTGAACTGTTGGCAGGATTACATTTGAGCAGTTGGCCTACTCCGACTCGGTGTATTTATGCCAGTTCATGCTCTGCAGCTTCTCAGAGAACTGAAATTTAGACATCTGTAGGCGGGAGGGTTGGAATTGATGAATCATCTTTTTTTTAAAAAAATGAAATACATCTTTGTTTCCTTGGATTCAATAATACCCAGAGCCTGAAATTTGAATATGTTAATTACAGATATTTCAAAGTAAAAGATGGTTTATACAGAATACAATGTGTTTCTACCTTGGTACATGAACAATACCTTCATAGTTGTTACTACTGTATGATTTCTGAACACTGAAGAATCCTCATACAAAGGAGAGACAACAATTAGTGAGAAACAATTTTTCTTCAAAAAGGAACAAATTCTTAATACATTTTTATATTCGATTTTAATTCAAAAGGGAAAAAAAGAACTCCTATCTGCTCTATTTATCATTGGGATTTGACAATCTCATTGAAATAAGCAACTGCAGCCTCTCTCCAATTCTTCCCCCTCCAACAAAACCTCACCACCACTCCTGAAATGTGTCTAATTTTAACTAGATATAGACCAATGAGAGAGAGCTATGTATGCCATTCTTTTTAGCAATCAATTTATATTTTCATATAAAACTTGTGAAGTTTTAAATGTACTATGATTTAAATATATTTAAATGCTATTCCATCATTATTTTTTTCATTTATCACTTTATCCAATTTTGTCCCAACTCATCTATTCATTAGGTGATCCTCAGCAAAGAAAAACTGGGCTTGAGCCCTGAATATTCCAGGACCTGAAATGGATATAACTAAGAAACATGGCCATTTGGTTCTCTACAACTTGTTGAGAGAGATGCCATGGTATAGATCTTTTGACCCATTCTTCTTCTAGTGTGATCATAGAGACACAACCAGAATTCACCACTGCTAGGCTTTGTCATAGATCTTAACACCTGCATTTTAAAATTAAGGTTGCTTAGAGTTTTGAAAACTATTATCTCAGCTCTTCATGATTGGGCACCAGGTGAAGTTCCAATCTCAGTTATCATCTGGCCGGATAGACACTTATAGTAAAATGCTTTTCATATTACATAGGCTCTCTAATTCTAAAGTGTTTTAATTCAAACTTTCAGGGTTTGGTGAGCATTTTCTATCACCTTAATGTTGAGATTGTCTAGAATAAAGGGATGATGATGATGGCAATGATAAAAGTAATAGCAAACATATATAGAGCTTTAAGAGTGTGGAGTTGGGAATTAAAAGAGAATTGAATTCACATCCTCACCCTTGCCGCTTTCTAACCACATGACTGGCCTTCCACTTTACCTTTGTGGGTCTTAGTTTCCTCCTCTGCAAAATGAGAGGGATCAGCTGGTTTCAAAGGTCTCCTCCAGCTCAAAAATTCTGCAATTCCGTGATTACTTTATGAAGTGAGATCCCTCCAATACTACCATCCTATGAGTCCTTTACAAATAACATCTGGGAAACTACATCAAAATAGATACAAACCCACTCTCAAGAAGCCTCTTAGAGAAATTCTGCAAAGCAAGAACTGAGTTGCAGCCCAGTCAAGTCTCTTGTCTCCCCTGCTCATTCCTGACAATGGGTGGGAGGACTAGTCTGAGGACCAGTCTGAGTGTCATTATTAATGTAAATCACTCCTAGATAAAGGACATAAGCAGGGGCAGAAATATATTTCTTGCAAGTTAACTGACCATGATGAAGGGTAATTTATACTTGATGAAAATGACTAATTTTCTTTTGAAAGACAAACAAGAGTCAATTCTCTTTAATGTTCTCATTTCTCCTATAGGGTTTCAGATGGGCGTTCTTAGTTCCAAGATCCTCCTGCTGTAAATCATATCTGTGAACATTAATGGTAATGGGTGTCTAACAAATTAATCTTCAATTCAAGACCTAACTTGCTTGATTCTGAGGAAGACTTTAACTTGAATAATGAATTTGACGGGGAGGGACGAAAGCACATAAAACTGGTCTCTATTTTGTGAGCTTATTTGGCAAAAGATGGATGGGTCAGCCAAGAGGCCTGGTTAGAGAATGGGTGAACAGGGAGCATGATTATCATTTCTGATTTGGATTGCCCAACTGGCTCTTTCAGCTGACATAATTTTCAGTCTCCATATTCCGAAAGTTTAGAACAATTTGTTGGATATATAATTAGGGTAGAATTATTGGTACTTGAGCCCAGAATTCTGAAATAAGAGGGTGCTGACAGCAGATGAAGTAATAGGATCATAGATCATAGGGTGACAGATTTGGAATTTTAAGGAATCTTAAATGTTGTCTTGTCCAAAATCTTCATTTTACACTAATGGAAACTGAGGTCCAGAGATCTGAAGTGACCTACTAAGATCACATGGGTACTCAGTACAGTAGCCAGGCTTTGGACCCTCTGATTCCAAATTCAAGACCCTTTCCATTGTACCATTCTGCCATTAGCAACATAAAAAGAACAGAGCTTAATACCTAATTAACGAGAGTAATTAGTTCAAATATACATTCCCACCTTTATTACCACCCCCAGAGCCCTTCTTCACAAGGGCAAATCTCACTGTATCCCAAGGTCCATACGGTCCGTATCCTGGCACCTCAGTCTCTCCTAAAGTTCTCTGAGGGTACCCCATTTACCGTTTGCCAAGATCATGCTTTGTGCTGCTTGCCTCAGACACAGAATGATAACTCATGGCTCTTTTGATTGTCAATGTTCTCTGCTCTCTGTACTCTTGTCATACATAGCACTGGCAGTTTTTTTTTTATCATTCTTGATTGATACACTGAGAGAAGCAGAGAACATTTCCCCTTTGAAAAGGTTCTGGATTATTAGAAAGGGCACAGATTCTTACACTGATGCCTCCATTCAAAGTGCTTTTGGTGCTTAACTTTAGAAGCCAAAGCTAAAGCTACACAAAAGTCGCAAGTTCAAGACCAGAGCTATGATTATAGAAGCCCACTTAGTGAAGAGCACATTTCTGGCAATAACTCAAGATAGATATTTTATTAAAAGAACTGGATTTGGAAGTCCTGCCATGGTTAGAGGATCATAGATTTAGAGTTAGAAGGAACCTTGAAGATCTTCTAGCCCCACACCCTAAATTGTGTTGGCCTAGAGATCTAAAGGAACTAGCCCAGGTCCCTCAATGCCAAACCCAGGGCTCTTTCCACCATACCACTCCACAAGTCAGTCCAAAGAAGGAGAGGGTAGAATGGTTATGGAAAGAAACACAGGAATCACAGAATTTGAGGGCTACAGAAGACTTAGAGATCTTTAGAAGTCTACCGTCTTCCCTCCCTGTATTGGAGAGATGAGGAAAATGAGGCTTAAGCAGGCAAAAGGACTTGTACAAGATCACATAGCTAGTTCCTAGTACAGTTAGGTCCAGAATTGCAAGTTTAATGTTCTTTTAAGTAATTTGACTATATTTCTCTTTAGCAGAAATCAAAACTGGATGAGATCTCACAGGCTTTCATTTTGTGGATCAACATAGCAAGTTTGAAAAGGGGAATAGGGAGAGTGAATAAGTTGGGATAGAAGAACTGAATCCTTTTACTCATACTAAGTTTATGATGTCTTATAGCCAGTCATCATGAAGCACTGAAATCCCTTGTTAATGACATAGAATAGAAAGGGGACTTGTAATAACAAAATTAGTTTGAATTTAAACTATGCCTCTTGTAGAATCTTAAGATTGAATATATGAAGGGATATTGCCTCATTTTATAGAGGAAGAGCCTGAGGCCCAGGAAAGTTAATTTGTCCAAAGTCACACAGGAAATAAGTGAAAAGTTCTTGCTGCCAAATCTAGTGATCTTTCTACTAAAATCCCTTCTTGCTCATTTGTTTCAGTTGTGTCCGACTCTTTACAACCCCATTTGCGGTTTCCTTGGCAAAGATACTGGAGTGGGTTTGCCATTTCTTTTTCTAGTTCATTTTACAAATGAGGAAACTGAGGCAAAGCTGGTTAGGTGATTTGCCCAGGGTCACATAGCTAGTAAATGTCTGAGGTCATATTTGAATTCAGGTCCTTCTGACTCCAGTCCAGATGCTCTATACCCTGCCTACTTGCTGCTTCTCAGATTCTATTTAAACCCCTTGGATTCTGCTTACCAGCCATCTAACTGTTAGTGTATCACTTCTCTGAATGTCATTTTTCTCATTTATAAAGTGGGAGTGATAATATTTGCCTTTTCTTAACTTTGCAGGAAATGTCATAAACAGAAATCTTTTGTAATCCTTAAAGAGCTCTTACAATGGAAATGATTATCATTATCCCTCAGTTTCCTTGCTTGCTTCAGCTCTCTCTCTATGATGAAAAGGGCCCTAGCATCCCTGTGAATTTGTTTCCTTTTCCAGAAAACAGACAGGTGGCCTCCTTTCCCTCTTTGTGAAGCTCCGGTGGATGACTCACCAAAGCCAGGGTTGGAGGGGCTGATTCCTAAAAACTGCTGTGCTGTCTCTTCCCTGAGGGCAGGATCTGCACTGAGCCGGGCCTCACACAGAGTGTGCACTCAGGACTAATGAGCATGTCACAGGGATGGGAAAGGGTGAGCTGCGACTGTGACAAATGTTGTCTCAGGGTGGAAGACAGAGAGGCCAGGCTGTTGTGGGTTCTTTCATCCACAAAATGAACCTCAGAATAAGTTTTCATGTTGCCTCATGGGAAGTAAAAGGAAGGAAGTGATTCACACCAAGAAATAATGAGCACTCACAACTTGCCATGATTATAGCTGTCCCCAGGACCCTCCAACTTGCAATGGGGCAGCAGTGATTAAACCCATTCCATTGTGATTAGAGAAGATATGAGGTTGAAATCTACTGCTTTCAACAATATCCAGGAAAATACATGTCAAACTGGTGACTTTCAGACACCTGGTCAACAGTTCTCCACTTGCTTAAATGACCTGTTTCCCTTTCCCATTTCCTGGTTGCTCCTAGGTCAAAAGTTCATAGGATCATAGAATCTTAGAACTGGAAGAGATCTCAGAATAGAGAAGAACATTTGAGGGGTAAAGGGGATAAGAACTGAACCTGGCCTTGGAAATCAAATGTCTATGCTCAAAGGGATTTTAGAAAATTGAATACCCACCATCAGAACTGGAAAGCAGCTTAGAAACCATCTATTCTATTTCCCTCATTTTATAGAAAAGAAAACTGAGGGCCAAATTAGCAATGTGACTTATATACCATGTCCCAGAGAGCGAAAAATTTCTCATATTTTTGTAGTATTTCTCTCTTTCCTGCTACTCCTGGACCATTCAGGAGCACTAGGATAATCTCCCATTTCTGTGTTCTTCTCTCCTCTTCACCAGATTAACATCCCTGAAGCCAAAGTGTATGCATATGGAAAACTTATTTCAGTTTATGATGAGCAACTTTTTCCTTATCTTCCATATACCATGGAATGAGGATCTTGGAGCCAGGAAGACTTGATTTGGAATTTTGCCCATGTTGCAACAACAACAATAAAGCCATCTCCCATTTTGTGCTGGGGAAACTGACCATTTGAATCCAAATGTAAGACTTAGATTTGTCCCACCATATTTTGTCTTTATTAGATTCAGCACAGGGCTCTGGGCCTGACAAAATTTCTTTGAATTCTAAATCCTTCATCCAGTGTGGTAGCTATCCCTCCCATTTTTGTTATCTAAAAATGTGCTAAGCATATTGTCTGTACCTTTATTGAAATCATTAATATAAATGTTAAATTACATAAAGTTTTCCATGTCTCCTTTTCTCCTTAATTTTTAAATATTGTTCTTTGCTTGAGGAATTAAAGCACTTGGTTCAGGTGGCCCAACCAGAAGCCACATTCATTTATGTACCTCTCTAATACTTTACTAAATTTTTTCCAACTTTCTTTCTTTCTTTCTTCCTTCCTTCCTTCCTTCCTTCCTTCCTTCCTTCCTTCCTTCCTTCCTTCCTTCCTTCCTTCCTTCCTTTCTTTCTTTCTTTC
>NC_058131.1:297438945-297448276 GCF_016433145.1 Gracilinanus agilis | reverse complement strand
TTTCTTTCTTTCTTTCTTTCTTTCTTTCTTTCTTTCTTTCTTTCTTTCTTTCTTTCTTTCTTTCTTTCTTTCTTTCTTTCTTTCTTTCTTTCTTTCTCCACCCTTACCTTCTGTCTTATAATTCTTACTAAATATTGATTCTAAGGCAAAAGAGTAGTAAGAGTTAGGCATAGGGGTTAAGTGACTTACTCAGGGTTCCACAGGTAGGAAATATCTGAGCCAGATTTGAACTCAGATCTTCCCAACTCCTGGCCTACCATTCTTATCTACTGTGCTATCTAGCAACCCCTTACTTTACTCTTTTATGAAGCTTATTGGGGAAATAATATTTCAATACTTGTACATACAGAAAAACTTTATCTCAGTTGACTTTACTCCAGTTATGAATCAACATCTTTTCCAAAATAGAATTTATTTTATTTAGAATGTTTTTCCATGGTTACATAATTCATGATTTTTCCTACCCCTCTTCCCTCCCCTTTCCCAGAGCTAACAAGAAATTCCATTGGATTATACATGTATCATTGCTCAAAGCCTATTTCCATATTAATCGTATTTCTTTTTTCTTTTTTTTTTTTAAACCCTTGTACTTTTCGGTGTATTGTCTCATAGGTGGAAGAGTGGTAAGGGTGGGCAATGGGGGTCAAGTGACTTGCCCAGGGTCACACAGCTGGGAAGTGGCTGAGGCCGGGTTTGAACCTATGACCTCCTGTCTCTAGGCCTGACTCTCACTCCACTGAGCTACCCAGCTGCCCCCTTTTTTTTTTTAAACCCTTACCTTCCGTCTTGAAGTCAATACTATGTATTGGTTCCAAGGCAGAAGAGTGGTAAGGGTAGGCAATGGGGGTCAAGTGACTTGTCCAGGGTCACACAGCTGGGAAGTGTCTGAGGTCGGATTTGAACCTAGGACCTCCCGTCTCTAGGCCTGACTCTCAATCCACTGAGCTACCCAGCTGCCCCAATCATATTTCTAATAAAGTAATCTTTTGATGCCAAAACCCCAATCATATCCCCACTGAAACACATGATCAATCATATGTTTTTCTTCTGTGTTTCTACTCCCACAGTTCTTTCTCTGGATGTGGATATCGTTTTTTTCTCATAAATCCTTCAGAATTGTCCTGGATCATTGCATTGCTGCTAGTAGAGAAGTCCATTACATTCGATTGTACCATAATGTATCAGTCTCTTTGTACAATGTTCTCCTAGTCCTGTTCCTTTCACTCTGCATCAATTCCTGGAGGTTGTTTCAGTTCACATGGAATTCATCCAGTTTATTATTCCTTCCAACACAATAATATTCCATCACCATCATATAACACAATTTATTCTACCATTCCCCAATCAATGGACAACCCCTCATTTTCCAATTTTTTGCCACCACAAAGAACGGTTCTATAATAGTTTTGTACGAGTCTTTTCCCCTATGATCTCTTTCTGGTACCAACCCAGCAGTGGTATGGCTGGATCAAAGGGCAAGCATTCTTTTAAAGCCCTTTGGGCATAGTTCCAAATTGCCCTCCAGAATGGTTGGATTATTTCACAACTCCACCAGCAGTGTATTAGTGTCCCAATTTTGCCACATTGTCTCCAACATTTATCACTTTCCTTTGCTGCCATATTGGCCAGATAGCTAGGTGTAAGGTGGTACCTCAGAATTGTTTTTATTTGCATTTCTCTTATCAGGAGGGATTTAGAACACTTTTTTCATGTCATTATTGATAGTTTTGATTTCTTCATCTGAGAACTAACTGCCTTTGAATCAACATCTTGATTGTCCTAAACTTTTCCAAATCATCCTTCCTTCCAATCCTGGTTATGATTTTTTTTAAACAAACAAAAAAACAAAAAAACATGCTCCCATCTTTCTCTCCTTACTCTGTGGCTCATGCCACACCTAGGTTTACTTATTACTGGGTAAGTAGACATTTTTACAAACAAAAACCTTCCTTCCTACAGAGTTGGGATTGGGTAGTTGAAGAACAGGCACCTAGGTCTCAGCTTCAGGGGAGAAAATTTAGAAACAAAGCCTTTACTGATGCCCTTCTTCCTTATTTGGTTCTATCTTTGGCTACTATAATGGAGGCATTTTTCCCCTTGAGAGCAATACCTCTAGTCCATGCCTAATGTTTTCCTTTCTACTTCAACTCCTACTGGCTTGCCATGGGTGAAAATGATGCTAATTAGAACTCTGTTTCTGAATTTGGCAGCATGAATTCATAGGCTAGGCTCTGAAGTAAGTTCTGTTTTTCATATGATCGTAAGATTTAAACATAGAAGTGACATTTGAGTTCAGCTCTTTCATTTTACAGATGAAAAAACTGGACCCCAGAGATGGTAACCTGCCTTGATCAAGCTTGAATTAGGAAAACCTTAACAGAGTCTTGATCATTCTAGTGATGGCCTAGCAGAAAGAGAATTGGATTGGAAGTTAGAGGACCTGGTTTCCAGCTGTAGCTTGGCTGCTTCTTACCTTGGGGAAATCATTATACCTCTCTGGACTTTAGTTTCTCCTCTGCAAAATGAGAGATTTGGATTAAATTATCTCTGAAATCTCTTCCAGATCTAAATCGATGGTCTCTGATTCCAAATCCAAATCATGCTGTCACATGAATTAACAAATTAGAACACCGTGGAAACCTTAAGTGCTATAGAAATGTTAATTATGATTACTTTTAACCACTTAAATTTATTCTGCTTATACAGTCAGTTATTCAGAAAGGCAGTATTGCGTAGTGCATACAGAGCTGGGAAGACTTGAGTGTGAATTCTATGACTCCCAGTCAATCAATCAGGCAAACAGCATTTATTACTTTGTTGTTCTGTCATTTTTCAGTCATATCCAACTCATTATGATCCTATTTGAGGATTTCTTAGTAAAGATACTGGAGTGGTTTTCCATTTCTTTCTCCAGCTCATTTTTCAAATGAGGAAATTGAGGCAAACAGGGTAAAGTGACTTAGTCAGGGTCACACAGCTTGTAAGTGTCTGGGGTCAAATCAAACTCAAGAAAATGAGTCTTCCTGACTTCAGGATTTGCATTCTATCCACTGTCTCATAGATACTATATATTTTCTATGTATCAGGTAATCTACTTAGTTCCGGGGCTACAATGAAAGTCTTACTAGGTAACAACTATATGGCCATAGCCAAGTCATTTGAGTCTTAGGTGACATTCTAAACTTCATCTCTTATGTTAGAGCTGGATCAATGGTCCATGGCATACTGATGGATACATTTTGAAAATTTTGCAAGCCCTGGTTTGTTGAATATTCTAGAAACAGATAGCCAGTTGTAAAGACAAGCATTGTCCCAGAAATCTTTTTAAATGTGGAGCTGCCATCTAAGTTGTACCACCACCTCCTGCTACACTTACCAACTCAGCCATTCATCACAGGAACAAAAACAATTTTGTCCTTGTATAGCTTCTCCAGGGAATTTTAGCCCTTTCTCCATTTACCTAAATTTTGTTTTTATGTCTATTAACAAAGATACCAAATAGCCAACTGAGGCACTGAGGTGTGTTTGTACAGCCATATCTGTCCTTTAGGAACGTTGGAACTCTGAAGCACTCGAGTGTAATGAAACTCATTTTTTTTCCATCTTTATGATTACTTTTTAAACCAAATTGATCACAAGTGTTGTTAAAGGTCACTGAACTAGAAAAACAAACCCTGCTATGGTTTTTGCATTCCTCATTACAGGCGTGAGTGCATTCTGGGACAATTGTTTTTATGCCTCCTTGTTTCTAAGCCACCATCAGGAAGTGGAATGGTTTTTCTTTGGTCACTCATATGAAAGGATTACTGACGAGCTAGAAACTGCTCTCAACTTTCTTCTCTGCTCTGAACTGAGACAAAACCATTTCTCAAGTATCAGGTTTTCCAACAAAAGTTATTAACTACTACCATTGCATCATAAAAACAAACTCACGGCCTTGACCACAAGGTATGTACTCTCTCTTCTGATCAGGTTCCACCAAAGAGTATCAGCTGTTCATGGTACCAAAGAAAGGTTTGTAAATGTTGGGGCCCCAGATTTATTCAAAATGTTCTTGTTCTGTTTAAGGGCCCCATAAGGCAATACCATATTATCCAACTCCTCCTTCTGGTTACAATAGAGAATGATGCAGTGGAACAGGCAGTGAATATGGAACCAGAGAGTCTTACCCTGCTACTTAAAAGCTGCCCAAAACCTGGGGCAAACATTTCATTTCTTCAGGTCTTAATTCAAAAGAAACATGTGATTTCTAAGGTTCATTTTTTTTTCCTGGCCCCGATTCTGGACTTCAATACCATAACTTCTTTATTTCTGGCTCATCCTAAAACATCCCTCATCATCAGGGGCCTCCTTGTCCTGGAACAGCTTACCATCCCTGTGTCTGGAATATTCCATCCAAAAAGCCCTACTCCCCTTCTCCATTTTGTAATAGGGCCCAGATCAATCTTCCTTCATTTTTTTCTTGACCCTGTGCCTGACTTTCTGGTTATCAAAAAAAAAAAATGTCTTCCCTCTGGATACCTTCCTCCTCATCCTTCTCTTACTCCCTTCAGTTTTCCTTTCATGTTATCTCCCCTCATTAGAATGTGAACTCATTGAGGACAAAGATTATCTTTCCTTTCCTTGTATTTGTATCTCTAGCACTTAGCACAATGTCTGGCACATAGTAAACACTTAATAAATATACTTCCTTCCTTCCTTCCTTTATATTCCTTCCTTCCTCTTTAAGTTTTAATTCCTATAATCCTATTTTCCTTCACCAGAGACATACAATATTGTGAACTCAACTTTTTTTAAAGGTGGAGCACATTAGATGATTTGATTTTCTGCAATAGAGACATTAATGTGTACAGTTGATACACAATTTTTCCTTTACAAAAAAAATGGGTCCAAAACATTTATAAATCCCTCAGTAGTGTTAAAAAGGATGGAGGGAGAACCCCAAAAGTGTGTTTGTTTGATAGACTTGTATGTGTGTTTAAGCCTAACTGGGCTACCCTCCTCCTTAAGACTGAGAACTTCAAGAGGTTTATCTCTGTGATGGTATTGAGAACAGGGATATACAGGAATCAGTATTGAGACAAAGGACTTCTATGGGGTATGATGTAGACCAGTGATGGGCAAACTTTTTAAAGAGGGGGCCAAAGGAAAAGAAATGTTCATCTGTCAGTCTGTTTCTAAGGCAACTCTTTGGAAGTTTCATTGTATTGTATCCTACTCATTGTATTTGTCAGATTAGGAATAATGTCGTGAGGTGGGATAGAACATTTCAATGGGCCACATTTGGCCCGAGGGCCATAGTTTGACCATCACTGGTGTAGACGTTTTGCCAGGGCTTAAAGAATTTGCCTGGTCCCCTAGAAAGTCCCTCCTGGACACAGTTTCTGTCAAGGAGACAGTAATGGTGGTCAGCTTTGGGTTTGATGTAACTGAAGCTTATTAGAACTTGTCTCCCTGAATTTCCCCTTTCACCCTCTATTTTCCCAGGTATTTCCCAAAGAAATCTTATCTGACTGCATAGTATCTCAACAGGATAGTTTATTAACACAGAATCAAGGAAGGGTTAAGAAAGAGGGATTAGGAATCTTTATTCTAACACAAAGGAGGTATGGGGTCTCTTTGGCCTAAACCAAGCCTGAGACTTTGGCCTGACAATGTTCTTTTACCTTTCTCTATTCTGCCTGCTAACCTAATCTAATGGCAGGTAGCAATGTCTTTCTTTTGTTGGCACAGAGAGGATTAATTGTCTTCAGGCGGGCTCAGAGTGCTTTGCAGGCCAAAAGGCCTCCAGTCATAGTAAGCACCTCAGCCAGCCTCTTTAGTTGTTATTCAGGAGAAAACAGGCATGATCTGAGGTCTTCAAGGCACAAGGTAAAGATTGAGAAAATCCCCAGGTATTCAAGGATTTGAATCCTGAGGTGAGGTAATCATCCTCAGTTCACCACTGAGTCCAAGGACAAACTCCCCCTCTGTTCTTTTCCTAGAACCCTTTGCTGTTTCTTCCAACTGCCTCTCCTGTCACTCAGTTTGCAATTTTCCAGAAATCCTTCTATGTGCAAGGTTTTTCCTACAGTAGTTTCTTAAAAAGTCATAAATGAAATCAGTAACTGTATGTGGAAACTCATCATCTTGGAATACTATATGAGCTATTATTATCTAGGATCAGTTTTTTAGTTTTTAAAATTTATTTTATGATTAATATGGAATGTATTGGAGAAGACTGAGGCAATTAAAATCTCAACCTTTCAGTTTTCACACGATGAAATCAAAACTTTCAATAAGCACATGAAAAAGTATTCTAAATCCCTCCTGATTAGAGAAATGCAAATTAAAACAACTCTGAGGTACAACCTCACATCTAGCAGGCTGGCCAATATGGCAGCAAAGGAAAGTGATAAATGTTGGAGACGATGTGGCAATTGGGACACTAATATGCTGCTGGTGGAGCTGTGAATTATCCTATCATTCTGGAGGACAATTTGGAACTATGCCCAAAGGGCTTTAAAAGAATGCTTGCCCTTTGATCCAGCCATAACACTTCTGGGTTGGTACCCCAAAGAGATAATAAGGAAAAAGACTTGTACAAAAATATTCATAGCTGTGCTCCCTGTCCATTGATTAGGGAGTGGTAGAATAAATTGTGGTATATAGTGGTGATGGAATATTATTGTGTTGGAAAGAATAATGAACTGGATGAATTCTATGTGAACTGGAACAACCTCTAGGAATTGATTCAGAGTGAAAGGAGCAGAACCAGGAGAACATTGTACACAGTTAAGTGATACATTATGGCACAATCGAATGTAATGGACTTTTTGACTAGCAGCAATGCAATGACCCAGGACAATCCAGAGGAACTTATGAGAAAGAACAATATCCACATCCAGAGAAAGAACTGTGGGAGCAGAAACACAGAAGGAAAACATGATCAATCACATGGTTTGTTGGGGATGTGATGAGAGTTTGGATGTTAAAAGATCACTCTACTGCAAATATGATTAATATGGAAATAGGTTTTGAACAAAGATACATGTGAAACCTAATGGAACTGCTCGTCAGCTTCAGGAGGGGGATCATGAATCATGTAGCCATGGAAAAAATTCTAAATAAAAACAAACAAACAAATAAATAAATAAATGAAATTTTGGACTTCTAATAATAATAATTTTAATGATACCATTTATATAATATTTATTTGGGGGTTAGTACTATGTTAAATGCTTAAAACATTATCTCATTTAATCATCACAGGTAAATGCTATTATTATATCCATTTTATAGATGAGGAAACTGAGACGAATAGTTGCTAAGTGATTTGCTCAGCTTCATTCAAAAGCACGTATTTTGAGACTATATTTTAACTCAGGTCTTCCTGACTCCTCGTCTGGCACTCTATTTGTGGCTCCATTTAGCTACCTCAGTGAAGATGATATGATTTTACAGTATTTCTGACCAACTTCTGTCACAATTTATAACAGTATGCAAGAAGAGCAATATCCTGTTCTTGCATTATGTTTAGTTCTTTTAAAGATTTGAGTCAATTCCATCAGCACAGTGCTTGGAGGTCTCCGAGTTGTTAAAACAGAAAATATTGAAGGAGAAGAGCAGCAAAACAAAATAAAACCATTGCCCTCCTCCCACAAAATTCTCTAATAGGAATAGAGAATTGGAAAATGAGAGAGCACCTGGACTTGTATTTGCTAGATGTTTGCTGTGGAAACAATCTGTTCCGATTTTATGAGAGTTGACATCATAAAGCATTCACTGCCATCACTTCAACTCATTGATCTCAAGAGTTGGACTTACTCAGGATTAAGCTGAGACCTTATGATTCAGAAAAGAAATTCAAAATATGTTCCATTTTAGTGATGACTTTCCTCCTCCCTATCCTCAGCCCCCAATCTCTTTGCAAGAGAATTGTCATCTGTCCCACTGGTGTCATCTTTTGCTAAGTGGTCAATGTTCCAAGTCTCAGATTTGATGAAGGGATGAAAGCCTGCCAAGATTCAAGGTGGTATAAAACACTTAGAAACATTAAGTTTTAACAATGTTAAGGAACAGAATGGTACAGTTTTAATGGTCGTCTGCTCTAAAGTCTCATTTTTATTTAGGAAAATCTATTTTAAATTAAATATCATAAGCCCACAAGCCATTGCAAATAATATTTTTGACCATATGCTCTGAATTAATATGCCAAACATTGCAACCTCTATTTTCTCCATAGGAAGTTACTGAGACTTAATGTGGGTGGGGTGTGGCTCAAGGTGAAGGTGGGGGTGTATTTCCAAGAAGATTGACAATGATAGGACAATGTTAAGGAACCAAAATGTGTAGCTTGATGTACTGATACACCTTCCATTGACTTCACCATTTATCTTTTTGTTCTATCTAACTCACTTGCACTGAAGTACCCCATAGGAAAGCCAATGTGACGCCAGCCATCAGTCCAGACGATGGTGGAAAATTACTGTAATTCCTTTCATCTGTTGTTTGCCACATTCATGTGCTATATGGTTTGGAGGCAAGTTCCTTTCATCAGGTGCTGTGGAGAAATGGAAACTTAGTGTCGATGTACTCAATAGGAGCGGTCTGCCCACTGCCGTTGGCAAGAGCCCTTTAGTTCCCCTTAATTCCTTCGGCAGCCTGGCCACTAATTAATTGGTAAAAGAAGCACACATTTCTCATGCTCCTCACTACTAGAGTCACACTAGAGTCAGTAAGCTATAGGCAGTTGACGAAGGGAAACAATCAGAGAGACCTCCTGGGCATTTCTGTGATGGAATTTGTTTTTGCAAAGATAACATTTAGAAGTTTGGGAACTAGTTTAATGGCTATTATGGGGGTTTATAATCCATGTTTGTGCATGTCTGACACTTTACAAGATTGCAGCACCTGATTACAGATGGCTGCCACCTCTTCTTTTGGGACTATCTACACTAAAGTTGCTACTCCAGACTTCAAAATCACTTTCTTAAATAGAAAGAAAAAAGAAGGAAACCCGTGCCACCTACTCCCCCATCATAATTCAAGGTCTCCCTGGCTCTCTGCCTCTGTCTCTGTGTCTTTGTCTTTCTTTCCCAGTCACATATTTCCTTCCTTCTTTCCTTTCTTCCTTCATTCCAGAGATAGCTAGATGGCTCAGTAGATAGAGGGCCTTGCCTTCCTTTCTCTTCCTTCCCTTTTCTTCCCTGTCCCTTCCCTCCTGTTCATTCCCTTTCCTTCCCTCCATTTCCCTTCCCTTTCCTTCCCATCTTTTCGTTCCCCTTTCTTCCCTTCCCTCCCCTCCTTTTCCTTCCTCTTCCCTTCTCTTTTCCCTTCTTCCTCCTCTTTC
>NC_058131.1:297419735-297438627 GCF_016433145.1 Gracilinanus agilis | reverse complement strand
CCTCCCTCCCTTCTTTCCTCCCTCCCTCCTTTCCTCCCTCCCTCCCTCCCTCCCTCCCTCCCTTCCTTCCTTCCTTCTTTCCTTCCCTTCCTTCTTCCTTCTCTCTATCATTCATCAACCTTCCCTCTCCAGGTTAATGAGCACCAAGACATAGCAATAAAGGCAGACTTTGTATTTCAAAAGTGAGTTAGTCTTATCAATTGGACTTTTTGATAACAGACCCAGTTCTTAGAGTATATTGGGAAGGGGATACTATAACTGAAACTTGACAGAGAGCCAGGGTTTAGCAGGAACCTCTGGAACCCTGTGGCACTTTGGATATTTGTGGTTTGACTCCAGACAAGTTTTTTTTCAGTGTAGGGAGTTTTTTTTTTTTTTTCAAACAAATGGTTACTCGGGGATTCAAACAGTATGCCTATTTCAGACATGGCAATGGAGAAAGCAAATCTCCAATCCTACGGAGGCTGGCATAGAAAGGGGCTTCTCTTTTACTGGTCAAAATAGGAAGTTCTCTTAGATAACCAAGAGAGTGCAGATAAGTAGCCTTGGCTCTCATGTGGGGAGAGCTAGGTTCAAGTCTCTTTCTGCAACTTACAAGCTATGTGAGCTTGGACTAGTCAGGGCACCTCTCCAGGCTGCAGTTTCTTTTCCTGTGACATGAAGATTACAACACTTGTACCACCTATCTTTAGGAGGAAAGTACTTCATATATTTTAAATATTACATAAATATGAATTATTATTATTATCATGGTTTTGATTTCCAAGACTATGTTCAAATGGGGTATACATGTCCAGATTTTTAGGAAAGACAAAATACAAACGTCGAACTTAACTGACAAGATATTGTGTGGCAGCAGATAGCATAATGCTCCCTAGAGGATATATATGCATGTACATATATGGACATGTGTATATGCACACATATAGGTATACATGGAGGTATTGATTATGTATCTATGGTTTTTTAAATGTTTTTGTTTATGTTTACACATGTGTACACAATATACATAATACCAACACTATGCATGTACACACATGCACAAACACACATGCACAACACACGTGCACATATATGTACACATAAGCACACATGCATGCATACATGCATGCACATATCTGAACTCCAGGCAGCCAAATTGCAAATATGTCTCATTGGACAGAAAGGACAAGAGATACGGGAGTACAGATGATTTGATGCATATCCACTAGGAAAATATCTCAAAGTGCCATGTGCTACTTGTGCTTAGTCTATAGCATCATCTTCATATATGACAAGCAGTGAGGCATTATTGATAGAATAACATTGGACCTGTCATATTACCAGTGTTAAATGAGTATATGCTGACACACTATATTTTAGAGAATGATAAAATTAGATACAATGATATATCACCTTATCTTTACTACAAACATAATTTCTCTCTCTGTTATCCTGACAAGTCAGAGTCTAGAAGGCTTCTGATTGAAAACTGAAAGTTTCAGGGAACTCGTTACCACACGGGGAAATTTTAATTCTTATGCAGTTTTGCCCTAGATTGGCCCAATATATGCCTCCCTGTAAGCTTATTCCCATTGGATATATTTCTCCCTTCTGCACCGCACAGAGTAAATCTAATTCCCCCATCCACATGACAAGCCTTCAAATATTTGAAGACAATTATGAAATCCCCTCCTAAGGCTTCCATCACTAGTTCCATAAATAAATCCTCAAACAATATGGTTCTGAGTCCCCTTCACCATCATGATTACCTGCCTCTTAATGTCCTCTAATGTCAACATCCCTCTTAAAACATGGTACCCCAAAGTGGCCATAGTACTATATGTGTAGGGCACTGAAGAACATACGGGTTTCTCTCTTTCAGCCAGCTCTATACCTGGTCTCCAATACCCAGAAATGGTGGTTACTGCCATTTTTATCTTTATGAAATACAGAGATATGTAAAGGAGTGTGTGTGTGTGTATGTGTGTGTTTTACTGGAAGGTGAAGGTGGGGGGTGTGTGTGATGCCAAGTTCTAAAATGGAGAGAAATCTCAACAATACCCCTCCTTCTAATGCAATATCTGGTTACACAAACTTCTTGAGGAATATTATTAATGTAACTAAGCTATATTCACACTCTGACATTCTTCTCAGCCAAACACATATTTTAGCCTCACCCAGTCCCTTTCAACAAATAAGCTGTTTTGAAAATGATTTCCAGGGCGATGTCTGTTGCCATAGGAATGACATTAAATGAAAAGGACAGAAAATATAGAGGGTGATAAACTGCATGCTTCGATGACACACTTGACTTCCAAGCCTGTGTTCAAATGAGGTATACATGCCAAGATTTTTATGAAAGACAAAATTAAAATGTATCGCTATCAAGCTGTAACTGACAAGGTATTGTGTGGCGGCTGTTAACATAATGCTCCATATATTTATTGTTTGTCATTTTTCTGGCCCTGACAAAGGTCTCTTAGTGCTGTAAATCACACCATTAAATCTGTCATGAGAAACGGAGGCTGTTTGGAAAGGAGAGGAAAAATGTGGTGTTGAATCACAGCTTCTAGGGCATAAAAGAGAGGCAGCCTAGTAGAGTGAATAGAGCACTGGATTTGGAATTAATGAGACCCGGGTTCAAATCCCACGTCGGACATTTATTAGCTGTGTGACCCTAGGCAAATAACCTTTCAGGTTTCTCATCTCTAAAATTACATAGTTGGACTCGATATCCTTAAGTTCCCTTCCAAGTATAAATCTAAAATCTTATGACAACCCTCAGAGACATCCCTTAATTTTGAGAGCTCTGCCATTTATAGGTGTTAAGACTAGTGGTTTCTGATTCAATGGGAAGAAAAAAAACAAAACAAAACATGAGCTGTGAAGCACCTTCCCCAAACCCTTCTACTTAAATACTTCAGAATTTCCTGGCTGTAGGTGAACCACCCTCCACAGTTGCTAACATCAACATAATACATTCATATTCTTTCCTGGCATAAGCCCCCAGATGCATTAGATTAAGAACTGCTCACTAGGCTAGCTGACTGGCTTTTCTTAAGGAGTGGGTTGGACTTTTTGAATCATCTTCCCCTTTACCAAGAGCCAAAGTTAGTGCTTTAGTTCCTGTGAACTGCATAGTTAATTTGTCCCATTGCCCTTTGAACTCAAAGGGAACAGGTGTAACGTAGGATCATTAGTCATATGTGATATAGGAACAAACCTAATTGTTTGATTCAGTTCATTCAATTTAATCCAATTTATCAAACTTGTATGCAAGGCACAGCTGAACTTGGTGGTGGTAGTGGAGATAACTATAACAAGTGACACAAAGAGTTTATTCTCAAAGAGATTGGAATCAAACAGGGAGATGAGAGATGTGCATAAACCAGGCTGGTACAAAGTAGCACAGCTTAAGGGAAACAGAGATTAAATAAAGTTCTTTAGGAACATTTTAAGAGGGAGGCAACAATTTAAGTAGGGGAAATCGGGTCTGACTCAAAGGAGATGGTGGCTCTTGATTCTAAATGGAGCTCTGGAATGTTCTCATGTTATGTTGTAACAATAACAATACCTCACATTTCTAGAGTGCGGTGAGAATTACAAAACAATGTATATATGTTGATTCATTTGCTTACAATGACCTTTTGAGGCTCTCAGAGAGCAGGTAAAATCTTGAGGATCATCACCCCAGATCATATTTCTTTTTGCTTTGTCTCCACTCAGAATTGTCTCTGAGAAACCTTCAAATACAGCTCAGATGGAACTAATATCTTGGTCTCCATAGATATGGGTAAAAGAGTTCACAGATCCCTTACCAGTACTTAAGGTGACAATGCATAAATTGGGTACAGGATAATACTGATTCCGATTCCCTACCACCACCACCAATAGCATTTATAGAGTGCCTATTATGGGCCAGGTACTGTTGCTGAGAGCTTTATAATTGGTGCTATTATTATCCCCATTCCACACATGGGGAAACTGAGACAAATGGAGGTTAACTGACTTACCCAGGGTTTCATGAAGCTATTACGTTTCTAAGGCAGGATTTGAACTCAGATCTTCTTGACTCCAGGTCCAACACTCTATCTAGTGAGCCACCTAGCTGCCTTGATAAAATATTAGTAAAAAAAATTAATGAACTATAAACAACAAATGAGATATTCTCTCTCGTCTGTCTGTCGTTGTCGCTGTCTGTCTGTCTGTCTGTCTGTCTGTCTGTCTGTCTGTCTGTCTCTCTCTCTCTCTCTCTCTCTCTCTCTCTCTTCTACTTTCTCCACTTTGCTTTGTATCATCTGCCCTTCCTGTTTTCAGTTCTGTGGAAAGAGGATGCCCCTCCCAGGATAAGCTCATCTTTTCTTAACTTACCAGGAGACTGCTGACTCCAGCCTTGATTGAAGTTACCTCCCTCAGTTTTCTCTCCCAACTGTTTATAGGGCCAGAGGGCCTTTTTTTTTTATAAAGTATAGGACCTGGATTCTCAGATCTCTCTATTTTGCATGTGCTGCCTTTTCTGATTTCAGTTCCAGAGAACAAGATGATCCTATACTGAGTAATCCCTAGTTTGCCAGACTGCTCCCTCTTTCTGCCTTTTTTTCTGTTTTGTCTCCCCTCCTTAGATTGGAAACTCATTGAGGGCGGGGGATGCCTTTCTTTTAATTAATTGTATCTCCAGCATTTAGCATAGTGCCTGGCATGTTGTAGACACTTAATAAATGCTTATCAAATTGGATTTATTGGATTGAATTGGCCAATTCCAGGATTATGCTATCCAGCAACTAACCCTTCTACTCCCTTGCACATTCTCTATCAGCTGAGGTTCTGAGTCTCTCATTATTGTACTCCTCCACAAATCAGGTATTTAGGAACTCCTACCACTCAATACAAGTAATTCTTCTTTCCATTGTTGATAAGTGGTTGAGAATATGTATGCCTCTGCCACTCCTCACCTATTACTGGTTTCACACTAGGCTTCCATCAGAGCAGGGATGGGAGCCAGTGTTCTGTCCCCTGTACCATTTTGTCTTCATGCTTCTTTTCAAATCCTTCTCACTCAGGTGAGAATCATTATTTACATTGCGTTTCTGAGCTATGAGACTTAAGGAAACATTCTTATCTTCTAATGGGTGATCAATGGCCCTTGATCTTCTAAACACTGTAAACGGGCACATATATATTTACCATAGAAAGATATCATCAAAATCCCACATAAAAATTTGCCACCCTCTAAATTCATGAAATTTATTAAAATCTCCCCTAATCTACCCTTCACAAGCACCTGGATTTTTCTATTGTTTTCTAACCTAAAATTATCACATTATGTAGGTCCAAAACTAGAACCCTAGAAATGATAGAAATATCATCTAATTTATTCATTAATTTAAGGAAATATTCTTCTACCACCTTTATAGAGATACCAGACATAGAAGAAAAGCTAAAGAACATTATAAAGTCCACTGGAGGAGACTTAGCAACTATTTTATATATTTATAGAGAGACAGAGAGACTAAGAGAGACAGAGACAGAGATACACAGGAGACAGAGATGGATAGAGACGGAGACACATAGTCAGAGTAAGAGAGACAAACAGAGAGAGTCAGAGATAGAGAAAGAAAAATAGAAACAGAGTGAAAGCACATAGACAGAGACAGAAACAGAGAATGTGTCATACTTTCAGGAAATAAAAACTAACCTTAAAAATAATAACTAGCATTTGTAGAGCACTTAAAGGTTTGCAAAGCACTTTACAATTTATACGTTTATCTCCTTTGCTCTTCATAACAATTCTGAAAGGTAGGTTCTATTATTGCCTCATTTTACAGATAATGAAGTAGAAACAGAGAGGTTAAAGGACTTACTCAGGGTGGCAACTACTAATTATCTGAGTCTGGATTTGAACATAGGTCTTCCTGATTTCAGGTCTAGTGCTCTATCCATTATGCCACCTAACTGCCACCTTAAGAACTCAAGGCATGAAGTGTTGTTTTTTAAGTAGAAGAGATAAAATTTAATTCCACTCAATGACTTAAAGCACACAGTGTTTGAGGGATTATTCATTAAATATGAGAAAACTCATATGCCATTGTTCATCTATAGAGGTTACAAATAATTCTGATAATAGTAGAGCCAGGAAAAAAATTTAAAATAATTTTCTCCTTCTTCCCTCCCTCCTTCCTTCCTCTCTCTCTCTCTCTCTCTCTCTGTCTGTCTCTGTCTGTCTGTCTCTCTTTCTCTCTCCCCCACTTCCCCTCTTTGAATACCCATAACATAAATAGGAATCATCCCTCCTAAGGAGGCTTAGAAGGCTTGCAACCTGCACCAAGCAAGGGGAAAGAGGAGCTCACAAACTTCCCGATGTTCTGAAGAAATCCCACTAATATTTGGGTAGATCTCCATGCACAAAAGACTAAGGAATAATCCTTTAAAGGTTTAAAAAGGAGATCATTTTTCTCCAGGCTGGTATTTTCAGAAATATGCATGTGACTAGAAATCAACAACCTATCTATTGAGTTTATAAAAATCTCCTAATTATAGATGCAAGGGTAGGTTAAATTGCTTATAATTGGGAAAAGTTTAACCAATGAACCATGCCATTCTTTCATGAACCCTTTGCTAATATAATTCATAAGTGCCTCCCTAGCTTTAGAATCTGCTTATACTTTGGGAAGCTGTTTTAACATGTTCTTTTCAAGGTAGACAAATAACAGTCCAATAATCACTACTATATAGCTTCTCTTAGAATATTATCTAATCGTGAAACCTTGGTTGCAGCATTGGATCCAATGTCAACTTTTTTTTTTATCAATGGGCAACTCACTTAACTTTTCTGAGGCTCAGTTTCCCCATCTGCAAAAGGGAGTTAATATCTATCCTATATACTTCCAAGGTTATGTCAGGAACACAGATATAGTGTATATAAAAGTGCTTTGAAAGTTAAAAATTATATCAAGGATACTGCTTATTACTACATATTAATAACATATTGCTATTATTACTATAATTGCTATCTTTATTATAATAGTCTGTTTCTGCTTTAAAAACTTCACATCTCATAAATGATATTTCCATTTTTTTGACTCTGGTTATATGCTTCACTTCTTCTTTTGAGCCATTATTTACAAATTGTATATGTGTGTGTGTATCTATGCTCATAAACATCTCTAAATGGCATCTATATCTAAAATATCTATCTATATCTATATATCTCTACCATCTCTGTCTCTGATCTATCTACTTCTTTATATCTATACTTATTTCTAAATTTATGTCTATGTCTACATATCTGAGTCTATGTCTAACTAACTTCTTATTTATATGCCTCACTGCATGCTGGTGACCTGAAGTTCTTGAAGGATGTGACAATAGAGAAGGAGAAATAAGTAGAGAAAAGAGGAGAGAATGAAAGGGAAAAGAGGAGTGGATGAGAAGAAGGGAAAGGAGAAGAAAAAGGACAAGATAAGAGGAAGGAAGAAGGGAGGAAGGAAAACAGAAGAAGAAAAAGAAGAGGAAAAGAGAAGAGAGAAGCTCTAATTCTTCTCTGAAGAAGCTAGAAAAGTCTGGCCTCTTGGGGATACATCAAGCTCTCAAAATAAAACCCATGTGACCCTGGGCAAATCACTTGACCCCCATTGCCTACCCTTACCACTCTTCTGCCTTGGAGGTGATACACAGTATTGACTCCAAGATGGAAGATAAAGGTTTTAAAAAAAACAAAACAAAACAGAAGTTTATAGTCTATGCTGTTCATTTCTACTTCTGCAGTGATGATGGAAGATTGGAATTAATATGGGCAAAAGATACAAAGAATTTCAGTCAAATGTGAGTTATAAAACAGAGTTGTAAGTTTATCAATGGTCATTTGACTGGGTGTAGTGGTGTGGTATACAATTATATAATCCTTGCTAATGAGGAGGCTTAGCTTGAGCTCTGGAGTTCTGAGTTTCTCTGGACAAAGCAGATCATGTGTTTGCATTGTTTGACATCCATATGTTAAGTTCCTGGGAATTATCAGGCCATCAGGACCAGACTGCCTAAGGAGGAGTGAGCCAGCCCAGCTTGGAAATGGAGGTCAAAGATCATGCCAGTCATTAATAGAATTAGGACACTAAGGAATCCTTGCTTGAGATGAAGAGAGCCAAACTTTAAAAAAAAATAATAAAGTATTTTGCTTCTCTCCTGTAGGATGACTAGAATAGAGTCTAAATGGAAGGGTGAATCCCTGTAGACGGTGAAGACTTCTTGATACTTTAATTTGCAGATGACATTGATACCTTAATTTGCAGGTGACATTATTCTGATTGCATCAAAACTTGGAACTTTGTGGATATTCCTAAATGAAATCCATAATTATTAAGCTTAACTATCTATATAGAAGGGGAAAAGTGGGTGAAGAATACCTATTGTTCAGATTATGACCATTTGGAAGGATAACACATAGAAGTGGCTAATCTCTTCCCATATCTTGGCTAACTAAATGAAATACAGACTGAAATAGATAATAAAATAATAATAGCAGTGGGCTTTAATTTTCTCCTCTCAGAACTAGATAAATCTAACCAAAAAGTAAATAAGAAAGAAGTTAAGGAGATGAACAGAACCTTAGGTAAGTTAAATATGACAGATATCAAGAAAGCATTCACATACCTGCCTGAAGTTAGTAGTAGATCTAAGCCTGAGCATACAAATAATCCAAACATATTTCTAGTTGGACAACAATGGTTTAGAGAATATAAATATTCTTGCAAAAGTCTTTCTTTAACACTCATCTCACTGTGGAGGTAATCCATTATTCCTGGGGCATTAGAATAAAAATTCCACTAGATATGCTCAAGCTGGAAAGAGAAGTGTATAACTGCCATACAGCCATATGGTTATGTATCAAGATCGAGGGATAATAGAAGACCAGTCCACATATTCCATTGATCTCCATGAAATGTCAAGAGATCTCACCCTCAAAATATTGAGTGAACCTCATGTTTACAGTTTATGGAATGACATAACTAAAAGACCCATATAGGTCTTGCAGATATTCATTTCAATTGATGAGTTGTAATCTGTGCTACTAGAAGGAGTAATCATATCGGTGAGATCAAGCTCCTTTGAGGTAAATATAGACCAATATAGACAGATGGATAGATAAAATGATACATGTAGAGATATCTGTCTTTTCATAAACACACCCAGGCACATATATTATCTGTCTAGTTTTCTTATACTTAACTGCCTTCCATGCATCCTATGTTCCAATGACTTTCATCTCCTGGATGTTTCTCAAAGAGGGAACTAGATCTCTGACCTCAGAAATTTTTCACTGGCTGTCACTGTTGTCTAGAATGCTTTTTTTCATGTCTTCACTTGGCTTCCACTCTTAGCTAAAATCCCACCTTTTAGAAGCCTTTCCTAATCCCCTTCAATGCTAGTTCCTTCTCTCTGTTGATTATTTCAAATTTATCTTATTATTCATATCTATCAAAATCATAATATAACTAGTTTGTACATATGTTAGTATGTTGACTATCCCTTTAGAGTATAAACTTCCTGAGAGCAGGGACAGTTTTTCCTTTATTTGTATACTGAGTACTTAGCACATTGCCTAGAACTCAGTAAGTGCTTAATAAATATTTGTTGACATAATATGGAATATAAATAGCTGGGAAGTACAAGCAACAATTTTCTTGAATTGAGAATTCATTATATAATCAGGATCAAGTGACTTGCCCAGGGTCAACTAGCAAGGTAGTGATTGAGGCAAGATTTGAACCTAGAACTTTTTGTTTCTAGGTAGGCCTGACTCTTTTCCACTGAGCCACCTAGTTGCCTCTACAGTTTTTTTCAGATTAATATTTTTAAAATTTATTTATTATATACTTAATAACTACCACCACCACCAAAAATTTTTAACTCAATAAATGCATTAAAATTATGTGCAAAACCATAAATTCTGCATTGCTTAAAATTTATTTTAAATATGTAAATTATATATGTACTAACATAAATATTCTCTGCTTTTGAATTCCCTTTAAATTTGTTTTACTTAAATATTTTTTTCTCTTGATTTCGTGGCTGTCATTTTTTAATGTAATCATAATATGAGTTATTCTTATTCTCTTTTTTCTCTTCATCTATGTCCCCTTATTTTCTTTATATTCCCAATATTTGCCATTTCTAATGACATAATATAATCCATTATATTAAAATATCACAATCTATTCAGCCATTTCTCCCATTCATTGCATTTGTGATATTTCCAGTTATTTTGTCATTACAAACAAAACTCCCATGAATATTTTCACACATAAATAGCGATCCTTAGGTCAATAAACATGAACTGCTTTACAGTTCTTCTCTTACAATATATTTCCATCTTGTTTTCTAAAAAAAATAAATTCACAGCTGCTCTAGCAATATTTTAGGCCCGTTTCTCCGTGTTTC
Organism: Gracilinanus agilis; assembly: GCF_016433145.1. NCBI lineage: Eukaryota > Metazoa > Chordata > Mammalia > Didelphimorphia > Didelphidae > Gracilinanus > Gracilinanus agilis. The sequence continues at coordinate 297,428,211 of NC_058131.1, read as the reverse complement.
TATCAGCATTTAATTTAACCACTTTAACATATCTGATTCTCAGTTAACCTACATTACCAGGACAATAATCTGTTGCCAGGAACTACTTTTTGCAAAACTAAGTCTTTCTAGCTTGATCATACCAGTAATACTTTTATTCCAATGCCTCAATCCCTCAGGAATGAAGGATTACTGCCACAGTGTGATCGTGTTAAAGTAAGATTTTTGTAGAATATTTATGTTCTCTTAACCATTATTATCCAGCTAGAAATATGTTTGGATTATGTGTATGCTCAGGCTTAGATTTACTGCTAACTTCAGGAATGTGTGTGAGGGCTCTACTGATATTTGTTATATTTAACTTATCTAATGTTCTATTCATCTCCTTAACTTCTTTCTTATTTGTTTTTTGCTTAGATTTTTCTAGTTCTGAGAGGGAAAAATTAAAGTCCCTGCTATTATTATTCAGTTATCTATTTTCATCTCTATTTCATTAATTTTTTCCTTTTAAAGTCCGGATATTATAACTCTTGGTGTATACAGATCAATATTGATAATGCTTCATCATACATACTATACCTCCCCCTCCACACACAATATAATATAATTACCCTATTCATCCCTTCCAATTATATCCATTTTAGCCTCAACTCTGTCAGAGATCATGATTGATACCTCTGCCTTCTCTGGATCATCTTAGGCCTAATAGAGTCTGTTCTAGCTCCTCACCTTTACTCTATGTGTGTCTTTCATTTTCAGTGTATTTCTTATAAACAACACATTGTTAGGTGCTGGTTTTTTATCCTTTCTACTATCCATTTTCTTCTCGTAGGTGAATTTGTCCCATTACATTCAATATCATAGTTAATAGATATGCATTTTCATATACTCTGTTCCTTCTCACTGTTCCCCTCTTCCTTTCTGCCATATCTCTCCTCATGTGTCCAGTTTCCTTTGACCAATACCTCTCCAACTCACACCCCTTTTCAAAAATCCTCCCTTATCCTCCCCTTTTGTACTTCCATTTCCAAATTGTCCCATCTTTCCAAAGCTATCTCCCTTGTCCCTTCCCCCTTATCTTTTAATTCTTGTTCTATACACCTTTCCAAAAATCCCTTCCTTGTCCCCACAACCATGCTCTCTTGGTTCTTGATATGAGTTCAATTCTAACAATCTCTCCTCCATCTTGCCAGAAGAGTGCCTCTCTATCCCTTCACTTTATCCCCCTACCGCTTCATATGTACCCCCTCTCTGTCCCTCTTTCGTCCCTTTTTCTTGTTCCTCCTGTATCTCTGTATATTAACAAAATGTTTACTTTCTAATTATGTATGTTGTTCTTTCTTTATCCCAGGTCTGATAAGAGTAGAGTTGGAGTATTACCAGCCTTCCACACCCTCCTCCCTTTCTTTATAGAAATTCCTGTACTAATTCTTCCTTAATATGAGATAGTCATTCTACTCTACATCTTCCTACTCAATTCCACTATCATTTTGGCTCATTCCCTTATATTCACCTGGTCCTCAAGTCTTCTCTCCTACATGCCCCTTCAAAATATTTAGGCAATGATACCATTCCCAAGGGCCATAGATGATATTTTCCCCCATACAGGATTGAAACAATGACCTTTTGAGTTGCTTATGATTAATTTTCCATTATCTTTTTTTATTTCTTATAAATCAAATTTGCTGCTGCATTCTGGGTTTTCCTTCAGGAATAGTTGAAATTTCTTTAGTTCATTAAATATCCAGTCTTTATCTTTTATAACTGTGCTCATCTTTTCTGGGTATATTATTCTTGGTTGAAATCCTAGTTCTTTTGCTCTATGAAATGTGGTGTTCCATGTCCTACATTCTTTTAATGTTGTGGCTGCTAAGCACTGTGATTATTCTTACTATAGCTCCATAGTATTTAAGGTTTTGGTTTTTTTCCTCTTGTTACATGTAGTGATTTCTCTTTAACCTGAGAGCTAAGGAACATAGCAATGATATTCTAGTGCATTTTCTCTTTGAAGTAGTAATTGGTGGATTCTCTCAATTTTATTGTTATCCAACTGTTTTTATACTGTCTCTCCTTGATTTATTTTCCAGGTCAGATGTTTTTGTGATAAGATGTTTCATATTCTCTTCTGATATTTTATTCCTTTAATTTGTTTATTCTTACTGTCTTAGGAAATCATTAACTTCTCCTTGTCCAATTCTAGTTTTTAATATAATATCTCCTTCTATGATTTTCTGGATCTCTTTTTTTCCATTTGGGTGATCTTTCATAATTTTCTTGATTTTCTTGCATTCTTTTTTTTCCCTAAATTTTTCTTCACCTCTCTCATTTAGTTTTTAAAGTCTTTTTAAAAATTCTCCCAAAAGTTTGTTTTGAGCTCATGGCTATTTGTTGTATTTCTTTGCTGTTTCTGAAGTAGGTGTTTTTACTTCATTGTCCTCTGAGTTTGAGCTGAGGTCTTCTCTGTTCCCATCATAGTTATCAATAGTTGGGTTCTTTCTCCTTTGCTTTTTCATTTTTATTTCATTTATTTATTAAATTTTGGTGGCCAGGCCAATAGATTTAATTATTGACTTTTTTACTGGACTCTCAGACTTCCTCGTGTGCTGGGTATGTTACCTCAGGTTTCAGGATTTTTTTTTGTTTTTGTTTTCTTACCTGAGTCCTACTTCGTTATTGCAGTTTTTATAATCCAGGGTCTGATATAATCCTGCCCTGCCCCCATGCCCCAGTTCATGATTGACCTCAGGTGTTCTGAACAGACCTAAAGGGCCTTTCTGCTACTGCTATTACAAGCAGCCAATCCACCTCCTCCTGTGACCTCAACCAGGGACTTCATTCTCCTGGAAAGGACTATAGCTGATGGACCCCCAGTCCCTCAGTAACCATACTCATTGGTGGTCATTCCTTCCTCACTCTGACATTCTTATTGCTGTGCAGTAGTATCCTCTGGGATAGAGGCACTGGGGCTCAGCAAACAAGGTGAGGTTTCTAATCCTGCTCCCAGGGGGTTACCTTGTTGATTTAATTCTGTTTGCTCTATTTCTGTTCCCAGAGCCTACAGTTGTGAGACTGAGGCCAGAAAAGTCAGAAAGCTTCCTTCCTAATTTTCCCAGGCTGTTCACATTCATTCCCAAATCCTGTCTGTTTTTGCCTCTTTTAGATTTGATTCTGTGGAGTATTTTTGTTGTTTGGGGGGCATTAGAAAAGCAAGAAAGCTTTATGCCCTACTCTGCCATCTTCCTACTATGCATCTCTGTTGTCTCTATAGTTAACATCTTATATGAAGGGTTATCAGGTATTAGTTAATGAAAGAAATTTTGACTGCATCACAAATTTGGCAAATGAAAGTCTTGGCTGAGCTTGAATTCCAATTATAGTGGAAAGAGGACTGGACTTGAAATCAGAAAAGAGAATTTGAATTTAATCACAGATACTAGCTGGATGACCTTGGGAAATCATTTAACCTTTTAAAGTCTCAGTTTCCTTCTCTGTGAAATGGAAATAATAGCAAATAATAGTACTTACACTACTTTCATCACAGGCAAGATATGACTATAACATACATTTGTTGTTGCAGCAAGATTTCTAGTAACAGCTCTCTAATACCCTTCATTTCTTTCTCTTCTTGGAGAGATTGAAGATAGTGTCATTTAATTCATGGATAGTGCAATGTCTTTCGTTACTATATAGATTCCTGTAGAAAGTGGGTCTCAACAAAATATATGGATGGTTTGAGTCTAACAACTTCTATCCTTTGGGGAAAAGATCAGGTAAAAAGGTAGGGAAGTAGTACTAGGCCCAGAGTAGTACTTTTAACTTGGAGTAACAATTTAATTCTCTGGGGAAGTTGAGACTCAGCAGAAAGGATTGTTTTCTATGGACTCAAGCCTAAATTCTTTCTCTATTCTTTGTTATGTATAACAAACTTGTTCTATGTTCCATGTTTGCCTAGTGTGGTACTTGCAAAGGAAGTGTAGATCCTTATAAGAGAATTTGAAAGTCACCAAATCCTGATATCCTGAGGGGAATCCTTAGGTGGTGGTATGATCCAAAGAGGTAATTATTAATAATACTCCAAAATTAAGCTGGTATATTTAAGTCCAGAGCTCTATAATGAAATGAAGACAAAATAATAGGTGTAATTTTTGTAAATGTAATGAGTGATATTGACCAAAGATTTTACTTTTAAAGATATGAACACAGCTTATGTAATAAATGTTATACAACTTATGTTTAGAAGGCTATCATCTCAGTATTTTTCCTCTTAAAATTCATTATAGTTACATATTTTTATTTTGAACAACCAACATCTTATTTCTGTCTTTAATCATTTTGTCATTTCTATGTTCTTTATTTTACCAAAGATCTGTCTAATACTTGGGCCCCTGAAAAACTACTCAGTCCTTTTTGACTATGCCCTTTATATATGAAAACAAATCCCACTAGTCCCCCATGTCCTTTCAACCCCATACTCCCTTAACTAACCTAACTATTATTTTGTTATTTAGTAAAGTCTAGTACAGTGTCAAATTTCCAACTATGTTATCCCAAATTATGAGGTTAATGTCAATATTGAAAAATTATGCCATAGCTGGAATTGCCCACAAGCCCCTAGAGTTCCAAGGTAAGGCAACCAGCATTCTTGTGTGTACGTGCATGTGTGTATTTTCTCAAAGTACCAGAATACTATAAACATGATGAGAAGTGATTCAGATTACCCAGACTCATACAGCAGCAGTACAAATTCATTTGTTTTCATATACAATTAGATGCTCAAATTTTTTCAGAATTCTCTTTATGGAAAACTATTTTCTACATAGTATAATTTTCGATAGTTCTCAATAGGACAGTGAAATCTGATCAGCCCGTCACCTGCATTTATTTTCTTTTCCCAGGACATTTTGAAAGGGTGTGTAAAAGATCTTTTTTTAATGTTAATCTTCAAAATTCTTCTGAGGGATATAATACTGAAGTCAGCTTAAGTGCAACTAATACTGAGTTTTCATTTTTCACAAGCAAACAAAAACAACCAAAAATAAAAGATAATTGACCAGCTTAAATCCCTTTCTGCAAATCTGTTCTATATGTGAAACATTTTTCAGATGTTTTTGCTTGTAGACATACCAAGAATTGTAGTATTGCAGATTCCAGTTTGTGAAATGTTTTCTCTAAGTTACATAATTGCCTGAAGTGAGGCATGGGTTAGGTCCTTATTTTTTAAATTATGATCTCCAAAAACATTTGCTACATTATTTCTGTAGAATGTTAATAAATAGGGTTCTTGAGAGAACTGTGACTTCACATCAAGGTACAAACAAACCTCTTTTAGCTACTTAAGGTACCTATAAGTGACTATTTCCATCAGCTAATTAGCATGTACTTAAATGCTTATCATGTGCTAGGCGCTATGTTAAGTACTGGGGACACAGTGACAAAGATGATACAGTCTGAACGCTCCAGGTCCTTACATTCTACCAGAGGAGACAATATGTGCAAGTATAAGTTCGATAGAGAAAATAGAGATAGGATCTGTGGCTTCATTGATATAGGAATGTTCTGAATGATTAAACTCCTGCTGTCAATGGTCATCACCTTCTCTGTAATTTATAATTTTAATATGTTGTCTAGACTGAGAGGTTAAATGATTTACCAGGGTTACACAACCACCCAGGTCTTCTGACTTTGAGATCAGGTCTCATTTCACATAATATCACTTCATAGTCATGTGATGATTGAAATAGAGAACCTCATAGTTGGAAATGAAACCAAAGGGCATCTAGTCCAAATCCTCTTGAACACCAGTCTCTTGATTCTGTACTCCTATGAACCTAAGATGTCATGCAAACTTTACTTAAAATACCCTAGTAATGATTTCTATATCCTGAAGCAACTCATTCCGTTTTTAGACAACTCTGATGGTTCAGAGGACTTCTCTTTCCTCTAGCCAAAATTTGCTTCCCTATAGCCTCTAGCCTCTGCTCTTTCTGTGCCTTGTGTCTTCATCAATAAAGACAAATTTTGTTTTTAATCTAATCCATTCATTCCACTTAACATTTAATTAGTAGTCACTGTGTATTAGAAGCAGATAGAGATAAGGCCTAGGGACCAGAAAGACCTGGGATCAAGTGTTGCCTCTGACACCTACTGTCTTGTATGACCCGGTCAAGTAATTTAACTCCTTTCTGATCTAGGCAACTCTTTAAGACTATAAGTTGCAGAGAAGGTTCCAATTTGCTTTGGTAGAGTTCCCTTATCTCGGAGATCCCTATACCAACATAATCATAGGTCCAATCTTTGTCCCTGCTATAGAGTAGACACTGGGGAGACAAACTTGAAAAGTAGGGTTAGTTATATTCCTGGGTTACTGGAAAGATGGTAGTACCTTCAACAAAAAGAGAACCAAAAAATGGAAGAGGAGGAATGTGTTATAGGGAGGAAAAACAAAATAATAACTTATTTTGAATGCATTGAGTTTGAGATGCCTTTGGGTCATCCAGTTAGAGTTGGTCATTAGGCAATAGGTGATGCAGTTCTGGAACTCTTTTTTGACAGTGAATACATAGACTGAGGACTTGTAACTTAAGTTAATAATTAAGAGTTTTGATAGGTATATGCTGTTGCTTTTAATCAGACCTATAATTTCATTAATATAGACAAACTGCCAGTGAGAAAACTTAGCCAACAATATAGATCAGTAACTGGAAACTTATGTAGAGTTACCTGGATCCATTGAGGGTATATATATATATATATATATATATATATACATAATTGTATTCTAATAATATTACATATATGATTTATAATGCTTGTTTTTAAATTACTTTTAAAATTAAATATTTTATTTTTAGACCTACATTCTATTTCTCCCCTGCCTCATCTTTCCTCTTCACTCACAAACATATATAATCAAGGAAAGCAAAGTTTAGACTATGACTAAAAAAAATTTCAATCCATTTTCTTTATCTTTCACCTCTACCAAAAGAAGGTTATTCTGCTTCCTCTTGTTGATCACAGCTTCTTGGTATTTCACATTTCTTGTCTTTACTACATTGCTGTCCTGTATTGAATTGTTTTCCTAATTCTATTCACTTCACTCTGTATCAGGACATACAAATTTTCCTAGGTTTTTCCTAAACTCTCCCATCATCATTTCTTACATCTTCTTCTTATTCCAAAATATTCACATACTGTAACTTGTTTAGCTGTTCCCCAATGGGTGGGCATCACCCTCAGATTCCTATTTTTGTCACTTCAAAAAGAGGCATACATTTTTATATCCTTTATTTTCCTTAGGATTAATCCTTTCCTTAGTCTACTCTCCCTTTAATTCCCACTTCTCCCTTCTCTTCTTACCCACCTATTTCCCAATTGAGTCAAATGTATTCTTGCCTATGTGTGTATTCTTCTCTTCTTTGATCAGTTGAGAGGAGAGTTGGTTTCAAATGTCACCCACTTGACTCCATCGCTTTCTCCTTTCTTTGGCTTTTAATTTCTACTCATAGACTCCAATATTTTTGAAATAATTTTTCTCATCATTTTTTCCTCCCCCACAGTGAATTCATCTTCATTTCTCTTTCCATTTTTCTTTTCTATCATAAAACCACAACAGATCCACTCTGTCTTTGATCTCTTTTATGACTCAATTGCTTTTGTTATAAGATATCTTACATTCTGTTTTTTCATCTTTTGATTTAGTTTGAACATTTCTAATTGTTTAATAAATTCATTTGCACTGTTTGATCAATTCCAATTTTCAGTTAGTCTTTTCCCCATTTGAGTAAATTTTTGTCTCTCTTCTTTTAATATTTGAATTGAATTAAATTAAATTAATTCTATTTCCAATTTTTAAAATAGCTTTTAATTTTTTTTCATTTTTTGTAGCACTAACACTTGGTTTTCATAATAAATTTTAGTTAACTTTTTAAACTCTTGTTTCATCTTTTCTAAGATTCTGGTTGGTCTTATGCCCAAGCTGTGTTTTTCTTTGAGGTTTTGCCTGTGAATGTTATGCTGTCATTCTCTACTTCTGGCTTTTTATCTTGGGCCTGTCTACAATCATGAATGGCTCTTTTTAAGATTCTTGTTTACTTGCTTGCCCTTCTAGCCTAACTCTTTAGAATTTGTTAGGGCTGGGCTCTGCATACTTCTAGGAAGAATACCTTGGCTGAACTTTAGTCTTTTAAGATTCTTCTGCTGTCTTATTATAGTATAGAGGATTGTATTATGCCAAGATCTCTGAAATAGCTCATTCTATTTATCTTTTAGCTTTCAGTACTCCCAAAGTGAAGTAATCTGGAGAAAGTCTGATCACTGCCCACTGGGCTGAGATCAGCAAGTTCTTGTCCTAGGTTTAGTTCTGAATGATTCTGTTATGGTCCTATTACGGTCCTATCCCTGTTTGGAAATGCTATTAGTTAGCTGGGAAGTTCTAAATGTTCAGAGCAATAGAACTACAGGCCCTACTTTGGTCTGGGATTCTGGTTCTGATTATATC
>NC_058131.1:297318293-297406488 GCF_016433145.1 Gracilinanus agilis | reverse complement strand
AAATATATATATAAATATATATATCTTTAACATGCACTACTCATACATATAGGCCCCACATAAGTATGGTTGGCATCAGTAAGATCTAGATGTTTTATTTTTATTTACATTTTATTTATTTATTTGTCTGTTTGTTACATTAAAATTTCCAGGTAACTTCCTCCTCTCTCCATTAGAAAAGGCATGCTTTATAAAAAAAAAAGCAAAAACATATATATGTATATTGATACAAAAGTTATTTCCATTTATTATTTCTTTCTCTGGCAGTGGCTATACATAAGTCATTCTTCAAATACTATTTCTGTTGCTGTGTATAATGGTCATTTTACTCTTCACAATTTCACGTAGGTCTTCCCATGTTTTTCCAAAATTAACCTGTTTGTAATTTTTTATGGCCTAGAAATATTCCATCGTAATCATATGCCACAACTTGTTTAGCCATTCTCCAATTAATGACGTCCCCTCAATTTCCAGTTCTTTGCCATCAAGATTTAGGTTTCAAGGGAAAGCTGGGTAGCGCAGTGGATTGGGAGCCAGGCCTAGAGATGGGAGGTTCTAGGTTCAAATATGGCCTCAGACACTTCCCAGCTATGTGACCCTGTGTAAGTCAGTTTACCCCCATTGCCTACCCCTTACCACTTTTCTGCCTTGGAACCAATATACAGTATTGATTTTAAGATGGAAGGTCAGGGTTTAAAAAAAAAAAAAAGATTTAGGTTTCAGTCTGGCCTCTGAAACATAGTGGTGATCTTATACAAGTCAAAGAACCTTTCAATGCTCTAAGTAATTTCTGAGGAATAAAATGCAGATTACATGCAAATTTTCATCAGTGGAGGGAATTTTCTCATTGGGAGTACCCTGTACAGAAGAAATCACCATTCTATTTAAATATTCATGAGTGTATACACACCCACACATTTTTATTTTTTTAAGGGATGTGGAATATGGACACACTTTAGCAAACAACCCCTGAATTAGTGTTTTTCCTCAATGGATAGCATCTCAAGAATATTATTTTACTGTAAAATGGAAGGATTGATTAGTCAGGAGTTTCAAGCATGTTGCCATACAGCCACAGTTGCAACCCACAATATTCTAGAAGTTTGAACCAGTTTAAATTGTGATTTGGAACTATAATAACAAAATACATAAAAATGTAATAGTACATAGTTAATTGTAACATGTGATTTTCTAGGGAAATATTCAGCCTGCAGGGAAACTTATGTACATTTAGTGGCCTCCATTTCTGTTTGAGTTTGATATCACTGGTCTAGATGATTTTGATATCCCTTCCACTTCCATACCTATCATCTTATGTGACCTTATTATCTTCTGACCCATTATTATATATACTATAAATTCATTGAATTGGGAGATAAAGGATCTAGGTTCAAATGCCAACTCTGCCAAGATCACTTAATGCCTTTGGGACTCAGTTTCCTCACTGGCCAAATGAGGAGACTCTATTCAATGTCCTCTGAGGTGCCTTTCAGCTCTAAAATGATAAACTAATCTTCTAATTGCCCAAAACTCCTAAGTTCATCCTAGAAATAGGACTAACTCCCCATCTAAGATAGACAATCAGTCTTAGTAGAGGCCTCCAGTTTTGTTTCATACTTTTCCTAACCCTTAAACCCTACCTACATCCTTATTGTGTCTACAGGCAAAAGCTCTTTTTCTTTTGAATTGCAAATCAAGGAAAATTTAAGAGCATTTAAAAAAATCCAAAATAGCTGCAGAACATCTGGCAGATCAAAGCTACTTATGTGGAGCATTCAATGTGCTTCACATCAGATATTAAAAAAAAATCTGTCACTGAACCACTCCAGGAGCCCTCTACCAATGTAGGTAGCAATCCTTTCAAGGGTCTTTGTGAGCTCAGTCTGCTGAGGAGTAAACAAACAAAAAAAGCAGCCCATTATCTTGTGGTCATTTCTCTGGTGAGGAACTCACCAGTCAGCTAGGTTGGTCTTTATGGAGCAGACCTGCAATCCAAAATCATTCCGCAACTTCTTGGTAAGACTTGCCAGAGATTGTGCTTCACTGGCACGACCTTTGGGAATTCAGACCATCAGAGGCATCTGAATAGGTCTGTAGTGGATGAATGTACCCAATGAGATCACTTTACTCTTTTTGGAGGAGGAAAATGTGATCTTGAAATTGTGATTCCTGCAACCAGCTTGTTTCTCTTATAGCAAAGGATAAAGGCAGGGAGTCTTCACTGTGACATTCTTACTTTGGTTCCTAGACTGTGATGCCCTGGTGGTAAGAGAAGAATCACCTAAATAAGATACAAAATCTGAGTCATGAAGTTAGTAGCATAGCTAGGGATTCTGAGACTCTCTGATAATATGATCATAGAATTTAGAGTTGAAAATCTGTTATAGAGATTATCTAATCCAGTTCCCTCATTTTAGAGATAAGGAAACTGAGATCCAGTGACTAATCTACTATCAAACTAGGAGGAAATGGTAAAGCTGGGATATAAAAGCTGCTCCCTTGTTGTTGAATCCAGTGTTCTCTTCATGATAACACTTTTTCTCTTCCAGATCCCTGTCAATTCAGGACTTATTTGAATTGTATTTAGTCTTGTGGAAAGAAAAAAAGGGGGTGCAGACCTGTTGTTTTACCTTTGACTATAGTTTACTCTTTGCTTTGGATATGTTCTCCATGCAGATGTGAAGCATAGAAATAATCGACTTTCAGTAAACCAAAGAAATTATGTTGAGTAAGTGGCTCACTTCTATCCACTCAGGAGGTGTAGTTGAAGTATGGGCATAGCATGTGGATGAAGAGTTTGGTAGAATCTTGACATGCTATTGGGCATTCTATAAATAGCCTTGCAAATCCAGAGTCTAAAGGATCCTAAGAAACCAATTCGGAAGTCACAGTAACTTGTGTCTTAGAATCTCTTCAGAGCCTTAGTCTCTTAGAATCCTTCAAAATCTGGGTTTCCCAAAGCTTGCAAAGATACCTGGACATAAGCATAGACTTATGAATAATAAAACTATGATAGATGTTGAATAGATTTCTTAAAAGTTATATTAACCATGTCTCCAGGCTAATCTTGGCAGGCAGTGTTAGATGCCTTCCAATGCCTTCCAATTTCTTAGCTCCTTGAATCCTAGACAGATTTCTGACACTGAAATTCAGTGATTCAGTGTTTGCTTTTAACTCAACTCAAACAGATTGTCCCCTTTCTAATTCTGAGAAAGTCTCTGAGGAAAATGCTTTTATGATAATTATCAGTTACTGGTTCTGACCCTATCAACCCATAGGGTGAAAAAGGTACCTTGTACAGTAGTTAATTTAAGAGATACCATTTTCATGGGACTTACTATGAACCGGCCAGTCTGTCCTAGTCCCAAGTTCACTTCTTAATTTGGAGGTATCTTCTATTGGGGTTATAAACTATTCATTTGAAGCTGGCACACCTGGCATTTATTTGGTGCCTAGACCCAGGAGCCTTTAAGGCACTTTCCAAGTAGTCTCTAATTAGGGGCTGAGAAGGAAAGGAACACAGAAGGTTAGTGACACCCAACTTATTGTACAGATGGTCTGTTAGAAGCCAGCCCTTTTCAGGAGCTCTGCCCATGGCTTAGATCAAATGATGCCAACCTGTCTTTATACAAGGGCAGGTCTCAGCAGCCTTTTTACAGTCTGGATAATGACCCCCAGAAGACCGTGATCATGTCCAACATTTTTTCAGTCCAGCTTTGCAGGCAAGGATAAGCACATTTAAGGAGACTGGTAAAAAGCATTTCCCCTAATTTTGCCTGTCAGAATGTGATGACTCACTTTTGCTGGAACTATTAAAAGGTGTATTTCATAACAGAAACCATCATTTCCTTAACTGATTGACCCAAAGCTTACATGACCCTGGTAAACCCTCATTCCTTTCTTCAAAATGTGGGGAGCTTATGGGGCAGCCCCTATCCTGGTTCCCCTTGTAGTGGGTGGAGGAAAAAAAGCAGGTCAGCTGGGATCTATAGAGGCAGGTGGCTTGGGCCATGGTCAAAGTTGTGGCCATGAGAAATGCCCATTAGGTCAGTGAATCAGTCTGTCTAAAGCCGTTGGATCTGCCTTCAATGGGCAGAGGAGAATTTAAACAGAGCCTTTGTTTCAGTTTATGATCCTGACTTCTGCCTTTCAGAATCTTTCCATTACTGTCTAGGGCCTTCACAGAGACTCTAATGACCAAATAGGGACAAAAATGAAGACATATTTTGATGCAAGAAGGAAAAGAAAGGTTCCCAGATCCTGAAGCCTGTTTGAATGTAACAACATAACTAGGCACAAAACAGTTAGATGAAAAAAAATTCATATAATTTTCCCAAATGTGCATGCTTGAGTCTATGGGTAACAATGGCTCCAAATTACTCCCAGGCCAATAAGGCATCCTTATTTAAGGGTTCTTTAATTCTTACCCTAAAGTCTCCATAAATCTCCCTGATATATAGATGTCAGGCATCTTCTGGCACTAGAAACATGAACCATGACATCAGCTGGAGATTAAATTACAACTCATAAAGAACATGTTTATTTGCTGGTTCTGTTTAAATTTTCTTTCCAGTCGTTTCCCAACGATCATTTTACTCAAATAGTCTCCTATTTTATGGGAAGTAAAGTAAAGTAAGAGCTAACATAGTATACACTTTCTGAGCCCTGTTCAACATTTGGACTGTGACTATCTTCATTGTAACCAAATATTTTCATTATTTAAAGCTGGTTATGGGCCCTAATTGCTAAATGTGAAGATGAAATGCCCCTATAGAATGATCTATGGGCTTCTTATACACAGATGGATGGGGAAAGGGGGAGAAGTTGCGTAGAGAATTTCATGAATAGGAAAAGTCATGGATTGGAGGCCAAGTTCAAAATGGAAGATAGTCATGTATCTTTTGCCTCATAGTAATCCAACTAGTGGCTCCTGAACTTTTCCTAGCCTGGTATGCTGGAAGCAATGCTGGATTTGAAGTCAAAGAACCCATTTCAAATCTTGATTCTGCTACTAATCAATGCCACTTAAGGGGAAGTCACAATGTCTCGAAGTCACAATGTCTCTGGGTCCAAGCTTTCTAACATATAAAACAAGAATGTTGAACCTGATGGCTTATAAGGTACCTTTTAGTTCAATTTGTGGTTCTGTAAGCCAATATGTTCATCGATTTCAATTTATGACAGATTTTCAGGTGCCTAGATAAGATGTCAATTGTCTATGAAGACCTACCTGCAGCCACTCAATGTCTATGTGGCTAGGTATATGTCTATGTGTTCTCAAATGGATATAAAGCACTCAGAGTCCTTTAAGGAAGATGTTGATATTATAATGATCCCAAGAATTGCCTCCACTCAAAAGTATGGAGACAGCTCCTATCCAAAGGAATAGTTGTATCTAGTCCAATGCAATTTTCATCATTCTACTTTAAATCAATCAAGCCATCTGGCACATAGACGAAAAAGATTACTCTTTCCTAAAAAAGAGTGGTTTAAATCCCATACAGTATTCTCACCTAAAATTATCACCCTCCCCCCTTTTTTTGTTCTGATCTGTGATTTTGTTTTTGTGCGAATCTCCTTCTACCAATGCAGATTGTAGTTGTTCTACGAATTAGAGGTCCAGAAGACACAGAGAAACTAATCACCTGCCCATGGTCATGCTGTCAAGATTTTATCTAAGACAGGGCTTAAACCCTCATTTTCTTAAGTAAGATTCCAGCTCTATCCTCTACATCATCCTGTCAGAAGCTAGAGATTCCACATTTATTGACTCATTCCAAGCATTAGATTCTTTCTGTAGTATTTTTAATTGCTTATATTCAGAGCGGAGTAGGGCAGAGGGAGGACAGTAAGAAGAAATCATCTATGACTTCCCCAGCACCTTAGGGTAAATAAATTTGTTAAATTGTTCTCCTCCTCAATCCAAAAGTTCAAAAAAGTATGACAGCTAGTAAGCCTGAATATACTCTGAGATCAGGTCTGACAACTAGGGCATAGTGGTAGCTATAGAATAATGGAAAGAACCATAGATATGGTATAAGGATCTAGCTCTAGTCTTGACCTTTCCACTGTGTGATCTTTTTTTTTAAACCCTTAACTTCAGTGTATTGGCTCCTAGATGGAAGAGTGATAAGAGTGGGCAATGGGGGTCAAGTGACTTGCCCAGGGTCACACAGCTAGGAAGTGTCTGAGGCCGGATTTGAACCTAGGACCTCCCGTCTCTAGGCCTGACTCTCAATCCACTGAGCTACCCAGCTGCCCCCTCCACTGTGTGATGTTGGTCAATAAGTCTTAGTACACAATTTCAGTTTTGTGGGCTGTGGCTGAAATATGATGGCAATGCCATTTAACCAGCCTACCTCTCAGGGGTGAGGTGCATATCATATGCTGCTGTGAAAAGACTTTGAAAATGTAAGAACATAGCAAAAAGGGCACGGTTGTTCTCACTGTTAGTTCTGTCATGGTTGGATTTAATCTTTCCTTATCTTGAATTTTCAGGTAGCATCAGGGCTGCAGTGGATGACCACTAAAGTCAGTGAGGGATTAGGGAAAACATAGTCTTCTTTTCCGATTTGTGTGTTCTTCCTCCATCCAGACCCATGATGGAGGGTATAGAAAAGGAGTTCTAGAAGGGATTTTGCCTTCTTTCAGTTCTTTTCTTCCTTAGCTGGAAGATTCAGAAAATAACTTTTCCACAATGGAAGGCAGGAGATATCTTGTCTATTCTTTGCTTTTGGAACAAGATAACAAATAACTTAGAAGAAAGGTTGGGGAGTTGCGTTGTGGGAGGGAAGATTAGACTAGTGATTTCATTGGTATAGGGATCTACCAGGAATCTACCCATGGAAACCAACATTTTCTCTTTAACTATAGTCTTAGGGAATTGTCAGAGCATTAGAAAGTTAAAAGACTTGACTTGGGTCCCATAACCAGCATATTTTGGAGAGAACTTGAGTTTTTGTCATCCTGATGCCAAAGCCAGCTCTGTATGAAGTAAATATGCCTCAGGGATGACTTTGCAACAGTCCATCAATCAATAAACCAATCAACATTTATTAGGTTCCTCTTATGTGCCATGAAAGATCAGAAACAAACAAACAAACAAAACAATGCAACTGCTCTCAGGGAGCCTATGTTCTGTTGTGGGGAGAAAGGAACAAAATGATTTACCCTGCAGTATGATGCATATTCTGAATATGTGGAAGAAAATACATGTAGGAGCATAGTTTTAGAATTGAAAGGGGCCTTCAGGGCTGCTTATTCCTCCTTAAAGAGGAAGAACTTGAGGCTCTGAAAGGTTAAGAGACTTGCTCAAGATCACAAAAGTTTGTAAGGAGCAGGGTCAAGATTTGTAGCCAGGTCCTAAAATCATCAATATTTCCACTGTACCACATTTCATAGGTATACTACTTTTTCAAGAATTTGGGGACATACTCACTTTCCAAATCTTAGTCCTTTAATTTTTTAAAAAAGTAATACATACAGATCTCATTTCTCATTATGGACTGTTTTGCAAATCTGAAAGCACTCTAGAAAGGTGAACTGTTATTGTTATGAAAACATGTTGTTTAAACAAGCAGGCAACAGACAGATGGTGCTCTGACTCCTGCTTCTACTGCTAACATTCAAGGGCAGTCAAAGTGATGCTATTGGCATTAATAACAATGAGTCAATATGCACAAACTTTTAATATAAGCCTAATTATGAGTGTCTCTTTGCATGAAACTAAAAATATTGAAAATGTTGACATTGGGGAGGTGCCCTTGGACCAAAACCCCTGCATAAGTCAATAATCTATTATGATTTTCATTTTGCAGAAGGAGTGCTATTATTTCAAAAGGTCTCGAAAATCAATTTGGCATTCAGTATATCTGTGTAATAATGACATCCTAATTAAAAATCCCAATCTGAGTACTACAAAGGATGATGTTTAATCTCTAATCAATGAACACTGAGTCCAGAAGTTATAGGTGCAATAACCCTTTTTAATGAACTTTACTCCTTTCTCTCAGATTTGGTTGTCTCTCTCTCTCCACCCCCTCTCTTTTTTCCTTCTCTCTCTGTCTTTCTCTCTCTCTCTCTGTCTCTCTCTCTCTCTGTGTGTCTCTCTCTGTCTCTCCTTTCCCCCTTCTGTCTCTCCTTCCCTCTCTATCTTCATTTTTCTCCTTTCTTTATGTGTTTTTCCTGGTCTTTCTTATCAAAAACATTTTAGAAGAAGCTGAGATGATTCTTCAAAACAAGCAGAAAGAGCACTAAAAATGTCTTCAGAATCATGTGGGTTTTAAAAAATTGGAATTTATAATTGCTCCTAATTACAGGTCATATTTTCAGTGTTGCTTAGGGAGGATGGGAAAGGGGGTGGAGTCCTGTCCAGTCCAGCCGCAAGAGCTGTAACCTTGACATTTTAATTAGATATTATTCTGAAATATATAAAGAGGATTAACATACTCAGTGAAACATGCCATATTGATTGTGTAATTTACCCAGGAAGGCAAGATGATCTGCGATTTTAAAAATAATCAACTTTCCAGAGAAACTGAAGAAATTCTTTGGAAGATTAAAAGCAACCAAATCATGTCACACTTGGGAACACTCTGAGAGCCTCTGATACTTTTTTTTTCATGGAGAGTCTCTTTTTTGGAGCAAAATGATATCAGAGACTTCAAACTAGAGGAAGGCCAGATTAGTTTACACAAGAGAGCAAATATCAGTCATGGCAGGCTGGAGAGTGAATAGAGGATAAAGAAGAAGTCACCATAGAGTAAGATTTTCTTTTCTTAAAAAGAGAGAAAGCTACTTTTTTGGAAAATATTTGATTCATTTTCCTTAGGGAGCAGAAGGTTGGCCTGAATGACCTCTCAACATTCCTTCCAGCTAGAGGGCTTTCTGTTGCATGATTTTATCAATTATGATTTTAAGATCATGTGAAGGGTAGATTCTTTCCATGTCTCCATAGTCTAGGCTGAAAAATCTAAGACTGAATCCAGAACAGGATGAGTCATAAGAGAGAAAAAGTCTATCATTTGAGGTAATGAAGCTTCCTTATTTTCTAAATTTGATTCTCTTCCCTACAAATCTTCTAAAATATACTATTTGCTAGTTAGAAGAAAAGACAGAAGAAACTTGATCTAAACATACTTGAGACAGTCATTTATATAAATGACTTGAGTCTGATTTCTTTTTAGCTTGCAGATGCAACTCCCATCTTTTACTCTTCTGGCATCACATTGATAACATCTGATAATACCTGATATTACAGAATGCTTTTGTTCAGTTTTGTTTTATTGTTCTTTCCATTTGCATTGTTATAGTTATTGTGTATACTCTTTTCCTCATTCTACTTGCTTTCCTTTATATCTGTTTATTTCAGTCTTCTTATATTCCTTTGACTTCTTCATATAAGTATTCCTTATGGCATGATAATAATCTATTACATTGATGTACAAACATTTTTAGACAGTTTTCAATGGATAAATATTTATTTTGCTTCCAGTTTTTTGTTATCATGAATAAAAAAAGTATTGCTATGACTATTTTGGTGTCTTGGGTTTTTCTTTCTATCTCTGATTTCCTCTGGGTATAGGACTAGGATTGGGATCTCTGGGTCACAAAACTTTTCTAAAAAAAAAAAGGTTCCAAATTACTTTCCAATTCATAATTTTATCAACATTGAATTATTATGTCTGGCCTCCCTGCCAACATTAGCCATTTCCATTTTTTCCTGATCTTTGCCAATTTACTGAAGTTTTTCTCAGAATTCTTTTACCTTTCATTTCTCATATTTTTAGCCAGAGCATGTTTTTTTTTTTTTAAATACTGCCCATCATAATACCTCACTGGACCTTCAGAACACTGTGAGCTACAAAGAACCTCTATTGTCATTTTATAGGTGAACAAATTTTGCTACAGTGGTTCAGTGATCTTTCCAAAGTTATATAGTGGGTTAGTAGTAGAATTTGGAAGAGAACCCATATCTTCTAGTCCCTAGGCCAATGCTCATTCCACTATTTATTCTGATTTCTTTTGTTTTAAAACTGGAATATTATTTTTCTGTTCTCATTGACTGGTTTCTTTTTCTTCCCAGAAAAAAGGCTTAATAACTTCAGAGATTATTCAAGAATATTCATGTTCTTGATATACACTAAAGAAAATGAGAATGTTGCATCCCCAGAGGAAAGAAGGAACAGTAAAGATGGCGAAGGAGATGCTCAAAAAAACCTTGTTTCTTCCTCAATTCCCTACCTAGTCTTTTTCTTCCTCTTCCTGAAATCTCACCTTAGAGGGCAGAAAGGGTTGAGACAAACATTCCAAGAGGGTGATGGGAGGAGGTTTAGGCCTCCAAAAAACAGTACTGATAAGACCCTTTTCCATGAAAACAGGGAAACTCAGTATTTCCTCAGCCATCCTCTATCTAATTTTCTTTAGATTTCAGATCATCTTTTATTTCCAATTATGCGGCTGTTCATGCTATCGATTTGGTGAATACAAATGCTGAATGACAAGAGGGGGTGGGGGAAAAGATTTCTATTTTGCCTGAAGGATAAGATACTGGAAATGCCACCCCGTGTAGCTTGCTCCTGAGTGTTCATCAGCATGGCAGAGAGCAGCTCAATTATCTTTGTGTCAGATGATTATCTGAGAGCTTAATTTAATCTCCATTATACTCCCCCGTCATATTTCAATTAAATCTGCTATCAGAGTGTTAACACATCTTTGAACCTGCTATTTCTTCAGTTAATTTTCCACTAAGAGGTGCTGGAGAGTAACAGATGTCATAATTATGCAATTATTAAGCGTATTTGACACTCGTTCTCTCAGGACTTTGTGGTTGGACGAGGAGTATTTGAAAATTAATCTAATGACAATATGCTTCAGTTGAGATCCATAATACCCTGTCAAGTGGGCCGAGCTTTTCTTCCTATTGCTCCCCAAGTATTTGGGAGGTGCCAAAGGAGAAGGGATAAGCTAATAGTTTCAGATTAATTTCACTTTAGTTCATCTGGTAAATCTTTGGATCTGTCCATCCCTGGGAACACAAGTTCATGTTCATCACATCTTTCCCTGCTCCCCTGCCCCCCACATATCCCAGAGCTCATCAGAAACTTTATTTGGCCTTAGTTTCAGAAAGAACAGAAGACCAGCCTGGGAGGCAGGGCATCTGAGTGCTAATCCCATCTCTGCCAGCACAAGTACAATATAAACTAGGGGAATTTCATTCAATAAACATTTAACTTCCTCTGCCTCAGTTTCCTCAACTTCAAAATGTAGTATTTAAATTAGATTAAGTACCTTCTAGCTAAATGATTCTGCTATCAATAAAAGTAGCATCTTGGTAACTAACAGTAAGAGGTCCAATAATGTATCTCTCATTTGACTTGCAGGATGGGACTTTTTGGTGAAGAATGTCTTCCTGGTCAAATCTCCTTCTGGAAAGGGAGCCAATGATATGAAAAGAACATTAAAATTGAGTGTAGACATGTTGGCTGTGTGGACATGGGACTAACTTTTTCTTTGGAGCCCCATATCATGGATCAGAAGATTTTTCAACCCCTAACCCCGGCACCATCAGCACCAAATAAGCTTTGTTTCATTTATGTCAGCCCCAGGGGGCACCCCACCCCCCACTAACCATCTCTGTGTCTCCAGTCTGCCAACAATACTCAGCCCTTCATCTGCTTTTCATCAAATCCAGATTCTTCTGCCTCGTTACTCTCCTCAGTGTCTGTCTGTGTAGGGATGAAGATGAAAGTGAACTGCCTGCCACCTAACCAGCATAAGAGATACTTGTGAGTGTTGACTGAGTTGATGAGTGAGGAGTAGGGGCATGTGCAACTACACCTATCTTGGAAATCAGAGTATTCTGGCACCCACTAGGGTAGAAGATAGAAACAATAGAAGGTGAAAGGATTCTCTGTTGATCTTCAATTGAACCTAGCCATGAGACTTGGAAAGAGCCAAGAGACTTGGGTTCAAATCTCAATTCTGCTATGTGACCTTGGTCAAGTCTGGGCCTCTATGGACCTCAGTGTTCTTATCTATAAAATGATGGTGTTTGACTAGATGATCCTTTAAGACTTTTTCATATTCTCAAGAATTTTGAATTAGTACTTTACTCTGATTCAGATTCATGACTAGTAAAGACCATAATAATATTGTCCTTTTGGAGCCTAATGACCCTCATTTCAGACACATGCATCTCATTATGATTCTTGAGTCCCAGATGGGTGGTACAAAGGAATGATGACCCTTTATTTATTTTTTTAATTTAAATTTTGTTTAATGTGCTCAGCAAAGTCCATGCCTGGAAAAGAATGCCATGGCATAAAGCTGCATTAGGCAGAATGTCATTTCTGTGATATCGTAATGTGTTTCTTACCCTTTCTTGGTTCATGTAGTTAAAAAATATAGTCATATATGCTGTATAAATAAAATGTATTTATGCCTTCATATCTTTATGAGGTTCACATCCCTCTTTGTTTGAGACAAGAAGGGTCCAACATGAATGATGGGGAAAAAATCCAACAAATTAACCATACCTCAGAACTTTAAATAACCATGTTTAATGTTTAACGAGTTCTGGGAAAGATTATATGTTGACATCTTGGGTATCACTGACCTTAAATACCTGATAATGGCTGAATTTAATTCAGATGATCACTGTATATACTACAGAGGGCAAATATTTCTTAGAAGAAATGGAATAGTCCTAGTCAACAAAAGTGTAAGAAAGGCAATCTAGGATATAATGCAACAATGAGAAAATGATATCTATTTGAACCTAAGGCAAACCCTTTAATATCACAGTAATACAAGTTTATGCTTCAACCACTGATGCTAAAGAGGCCAAAGCTGATGAGTTCTATGAAGACCTACTATATCTCCTAGAAACAACAACAATAAAGGATATCACATCCATCATAGGGAATTAGAATGAAAAGGTAAGAAATCAAAAGATAATTGGAATAACAGATAAATTTGTCTTGGAGTATAAAATTAGGCAAGGCAGAGAGGATTAGTTTCATCAAAATAACTCACTGGTCATAGCAAACACTTTTTCAACAGCCTAGAAGGCAACTCTATACGTGGATAACTCCAGATGGTCAATATCAAAATCAGATTGATTATATACTTTGAGGCCAAAGATGGAGAAACTCTATATAGTCAGTTAAAATAAAACTGGAGCTCACCCATGGCTCAAATTATGAGCTTCTTATTGTAAACCTTAGACATGAACTGAAGGAAGTAGGGGAAAATCACCAGACCATATAAATATGACCTAAATAATGTCCCTGATGAATATGAAGTGGAAGTGATAAATAGAGTTCAAGAGATTAGATCTGGTAGATGGAGTGCCTGAAGAACTATGGGTGGAGGTTTGCAATATTGTATGGTAAGCAACCAAAAGAAAAAGCATCCCCAAAAAAAAGAGAAGCAAGAAAACAAAATGGTTGTCTGATGAGGCTTTACAAATAGCTGAGAAAAGAAGGAAAGTGAATGATAAAGGAGAAAGGGAAAGACACAACAGAATGCAGAATTCCAGAAAATAGCAAACATAGCCACAAAATTAAAAGGTACTTCCTCCTTGGAAGGCATGCTATGGGAAATCTGTACATCATACTGAAAAGCAAGAGACATCACCTTGCAAACAAAGGTTCATATAGTCAAAACTCTGTTTTTTCCAATAGTGACATATGATGGTGAGAATTGAAGTATAAGGAAAGCTGAATGCTCCAAAACCAAAACTTTCAAATTGTGGTTCTGAAGAAGACCACTTGGACAGTAAAGAGATCAAAACAGTCCATACTTAAAGATATTAATTCAGAATATTCATTAGAAGGTCAAATACTGAAACTTAAGCTTAAATACTGAAGATACATAATAAGAAGACATAGCTCACTGGAAAAGATTGATGGGAAAAACTGAAAATGAAAGGAGAGGAATGGAGGATGAGGATGGATAATGTCTCGAAACCAACTAACATGAGCTTCAACAGACAGGGAGATGGTGGAGGATAAGTGTTTGGCATGCTATGGTTCATGGGTCATAAAAACCCAGACATGACTGAATAACAATAGCAACAACAAAATGAGTCATATGTAGTTAAAGCTTGGAGTAGTTGTCCAGGTGATCCCCTGCAGAGATAGAAGGGATTTTTTTTCTTGTTCCCCCTACCATCATGCATGGAATCCATGAATGATTTTCCCAGAGGGAGACACCTATCTAATAGTTGATAGAGAACTAGAGACATTGCAAACCAAAAGTTTCCTGTAAAGGGAATTTTTCTCTCCTCCTTGCCATGGTTCATGTAGGTTTTTTTCTTCTATTTCTATTAACTTAGTAAACATTAATAAACATGAATATTTCTATATTCAAAGCATAGAAAAAAGAGGATTACATACAGTTTTTAAAACATGTGTATATATATATATTCACATATATATATATATTTCAAATTCATCTTTGTAGTTCAAACACTGCTGAGTCCCATTCGCATTTTCTTTTGCTCTCTTATTTTTTAAATGATTCATCAATTTCTTTTCTTTCTTTCCTGATATGATGATTAACTGTGTTTCTTTCCAAAACCCTCCTATTTAATGAGAAACTATTAAAATTTTTTCTCACTCTCTCCTCTCCCCGCTTTACTTCCCCCTCCCCAAGAATGCAGATTTGTACAGAGATTGAATATATTATTATATAATATATATTTCCCTATTCATCATATTGTGAAGCAAGACATATATTGCTTACACTAGAAAAAAATTAATGGGGGAAATAAAGAATGGCATGTTTTCATTCTGCATTCAGTTTCTATCTGCTCCTTCTATGGTGGTGGATAGTCTTGTTCATCATGATCCCTTGGAGTTGTCCTGGGTCCTTGCCTTGTTGAGAAGAGTTGCCATTCATAGCTGATCATAAATCAGTGATTCCCAAAGTGGGCGCTATCACCCCCTGGTGGGTGCTGTAGTGATTCAGGGAAGGCAGTGATGGCCACAGGTGCATTTATCTTTCCTATTAATTGCTATTAAAATTTAGTTTTAACTAACCAGCAGTGAGCAGAATCAAAAAGAACATTGTATATAGTAACAGCAATATTTTTTGATGTATAGCTGTGAATGACCTAGTTATTCTTATCAATGTAGTGACCAAAGACAATACTAGAGATTCATGATGAAAAATACCATCGGCCCTTCAAGAAAGAACTGATGCAGTCTGAATGCAGCATGAAATATGCTGTGTAGCACTTAAATTCTTTGTTCCTCCTCTTCCTCATCCTTGTCTTTGTCCTTCTCCTCCTCCTCCTCCTCCTCCTCCTTCTCCTCTTCTTCCTCCTTCTCCTCCTCCTTCTTCTTCTTCCTCTCCTTCTTCTTTGTCTCCTTCTTCATCTCCTTCTTGTTTTTACATGTAATTAGGGAAAAATAAAATATTGTTAAAAATAAAGAGATGGGGGAGAGACATGTGTAAGGTGGTATCTAAAGAAATTTTAATTTCATGAAAGTACATAGGATTGATTAATGAAAGGGGAAGATAGAGGTAAGGGAAACCATTTGTTAGGCTGCAACAATATAGACTTAGCTTTAGTGCTTATTGTCCATTTGGAACTAGAAAGTCACAAAGAGGAAAAAGTCAAGGGTAAAGTCTAACATCAACCCAGGAGACTAATAGAAAGTTGATTTTATGGGTAGAAACACAGAGCTAAGGAGTTGGAACTGATATGCAGGGAGAAGTGAGTTAATGTAGCTGTAGACATAACAAGCTTGAGGTCACATTGATCTGGACTGTCCAAGCAATTTGTAGATGTGGGACTAGAGCTTAGGAGAAAGTTTAGAGCTGGAGAAAGAGATCTGGGGGAAGCCAAGGTTAAAATAATGGACACTGATGAGAACCACTTAGAGAGGGCAAAGAAAGAGAATGCTAGAGAAGAGAACTAAACTTGGGGTGGTGATGGCAGGGTCTGTGGTGGGGGCGAAGTATAATGAGTATACAAAGACAAAACCAGTGCCTCCCTTCAGGAATCTTGTGTTCAAAAGAGAACACATCATATCTCCATAGGATCACCTTTGTCTTTTAAGAGGACTCCAGGCCCAACAGCAGATTGAGGAGGCATTTGTTAAAGGGAGGCTCTGACTCCCTTTGCCTCAGAAATCTCACCAGACAAGGGCTTGACTTTTCTTTTCCTATATAGAAAGCTGGTCAGATCCCACGGTTTTATTTTTATTTTTAATTTTAAAATATTTTTACATGTTTACACAATTCATTCTCTTTCCCTCCCCAGTCCAAGAATTGACAAGAATTTTCACCAGGTTCTACAAATGTTATCACTTGATACCTATTTCTACATTATTCATTTTTGCTATAGAGCAAAATTTTAAAGCCTAAATCCCAAATCACATACCCATATATACCTATGATAAGTGATGTTATATGTTTTGTTTTTGCTTTTCTACTCCCATAGTTCTTTCTCTCAGTGTGGATAGCATTCTTTTACATAAATCCTTCAGGAGTGTCCTGGCTTGTTGCATTGCTAGTAGTAGCAAAATGCATTACATTGGATTTTCCCATAATGTTTTACTTTCTGTGTACAATTTTCTTCTGGTTCTGCTCATTTCACTCTGCATCAGTTCACTGAGGTTCTCACAGTTCATATGGAAAGCCTCCAGACCATCAATCCTTACAGCACAATAACATTCCATCACCATCATATACCACAATTTGTTCAGCCATTCTCTAATCCATGAACAGCCCTTAATTTTCCAATTTTTTGCCACCACAAAGAGTACAGCTCTGAATATTTTTGTACAAGTATTTTTCCTTATTATCTCTTTGGGGTACAAACCCAGCAATGGTATTGCTGGATCAAAGGGTATGCATTCTTTTAAAATCCTTTATGCATAACTCCAAATTGCCTTCCAGAATGGCTGTATTAATTCACAATTCCACTAGCAATGCATTAGTGTCCAAATATTGCCACAACCCTCCCAACATTTATTATTTTCCTTTATTGTCATATTGGCCAATCTGCTAGGTGTGAGATGGTATCTCAAAATTGTTTTGATTTGCATTTCTCTAATTATGAGAGATTTAGAACATTTTCATGGACTTATTAATAGTTTTTATTTCTTTATCTGAAAACTGCCTATTAATGTCCCTTGACTATTTATCAATTGGAGAATGGCTTGATTTTTTTGTATAATTGACTTAGCTCCTTATAAATTGAGAAATGAGAACTTTGTCAGAGGTTTTTGTTATAAAGATTTTTTTCCCAATTTGTTGCTTCCCTTCTAAATTTGGTTGCATTAGTTTTGTTTGTACAGAAACTTTTTAATTTAATATAATCAAAATTATTCATTTAACATTTTGCAGTGTTCTCTGTCTCTTTCTTGTTATTAAATTCCATCCTTTCCCATGGAGCTAACAGATATACTATTCTATGTTCACCAAATTTGCTTATGATTTCCCTCTTTATGTTAAAGTCATTTACCCACTCTGAGTTAATCTTGGTATAGGATGTAAGATGTTGATCTAAGCCTAATTCCCCCCTTACTGTTTTCCAGTTCTCCTAGAAGTTTTTGTCAAATAGTGGGTTCTTGTTCCAAAAGCTTGGATCTTTGGGTTTATTGAACACAATCTTGCTATAGTCATTTACCCCAAGTCTGTTCTATTGATCCACTCTATCTCTAAGCTAGTACCATATAGTTTTGATGATCACTGACTGATATTTAGTATAGTTTGAGATCCTTTGCATTTTTCTTTTCCCTTGATATTCTTGATCTTTTGTTCTTCAAGATGAACTTTATAATAATTTTTCTAATTCTGTAAAAAAGTGTTTTGGTAGTTTGATAGGTATGCACTGAATAAGTAAATTAATTTAGGTGGATTGTCATTTTTATTGTATTAGCTCATCCTACCCATGAGCAATTAAAGTTTTTCCAAATGTTTAGATCTAGTTTTATTTGCATGCAGTGTTTTGTAGTTATGGCCATATAATTCCTGAATTTGTCTTGGAAAGTAGATTCCCAGGTGTTTTATCTTCTCTAGAGTGATTTTAAATAGAGTTTCTCTTTCTAACTCTTGCTGCTGAGTTCTATAGGAAACATATAGGAATGCTAATGATTTCTGTGGATTTATTTTGTTCCCTACAAATTTGCTAAAATTATTGATTGTTTCTACTATTTTTTAGTTGATTTTCTTGGATTCTCTAGGTATATGTTATCTGCAAAGAGTGATAGTTTAGTTCACCAATTGCATACTTTGATCCCTTCACTTTCTTTTTCTTCTCTAATTGCTACTACTAGTATTTTGAGTGTAGTATTAAATAGTAGTGGTAAATAATGGGCATCCTGGCTTAATTCCTGATCTTATAGGGAAGGCATCTAGCTTATTCCCATTGCAGATGATACTCACTGAAGGTTTTTTTTTAGTATCTTCTTTTAAATTTTAACATTTATTAATATTCATTTTTAGAAAAGTTAACATGGTTACATGATTCATGCTCCTATTTTCCCCTTCACCCCTCGCCCTCCCCCCACCCATGGCCGCTGCACATTTCCACTGGTTTTAACATGTGTTATTGATCAAGACCTATTTACAAATTGTTGATTGTTGCATTGGTGTGGTAGTTTCGAATCAAAATCCCCAATCATGTCTGCCTCAACCCATGTGCTCAAGCAGCTGGTTTTATTCTGTGTTTCCTCTCCTGTAGTTCTTCCTCTGAATGTGGGTAGCGTTCTTTTCCTTAAATCCCTCAGAATTTTCCTGGGTCATTGCATTGCTGCTAGTATAGGAGTCCATTACATTCTATTTTACCACAGTATATTGGTCTCTGTGTACAATGTTCTTCTGGCTTTGCTTCTTTCGCTCTGCATCATTTCTTGGAGGTCTTTCTAGTTCACATGGAATTCCTCCAGTTTATTATTCCTTTGAGCACAATAGTATTCCATCACCAGCATATACCACAGTTTGTTCAGCCATTCCCCAATTGAAAGACATACCCTCCTTTTCCAGTTTTTTGCCACCACAAAAAGCACAACTATAAATATTTTCATACAAGTCTGTTTATCTATGATCTCTTTGGGGTACAAACCCAACAATGGTATGGTTGGATCAAAGGGCAGGCATTCTTTTATAGCCCTTTGAGCATGATTCCAAATTGCCAGCCAGAATGGCTGGATCAATTCACAACTCCACCAGCAATGCATTAATGTCCCAATTTTGCCACATCCCCTCCAACATTCATTACTCTCCCCTTCTTTCATTTTAGCCAATCTGCTAGGTGTGAGGTGATACCTCAGAGTTGCTTTCCTATGCATTTCTCTAATTATTAGAGATTTAGAACACTTTCCCATGTGCTTATTGATACCCTTGATTTCATCATCTGAAAACTGCCTATTCATGTCTCTTGCCCATTTATAAATTGGGAAATGGCTTGATTTTTTATACAATTGGTTTAACCCCCTGTGTATTTGAGTGATTAGACCCCTGTCAGAGTTTTTTGTTATAAAGATTTTTTCCCAATTTGTTGTTTCCCTTCTGATTTTGGCTGCATTGTTTTTGTTTGTACAAAAGCTTTTTGGTTTAATATAATCAAAACCATCTATTCCACATTTTGCAATTTTCTCCAACTATTGATTGGTTTTAAAATCTTTCCTTCCCCAGAGATCTGACAAGTATACTATTCTGTGTTCACCTAGCTTATCTATAGTTTCAAGTCATTCACCCATTCTGAATTTATCTTGGTGTATGGTGTGAGATGTTGATCTAAACCTAATCTTTCCCATATTGTTTTCCAAATTTCCCCACAGTTTTTGTCAAATACTGGATTCATGTCCCAAAAGTTGGCTTTGGGTTTATCATACACTGTCTTGCTGATGTCACTTACCCCAAGTCTATTCCACTGATCTTCCCTTCTGACTCTTAGCCAGTATCATATTGTTTTGATGACCGCTGCTTTATAGTATAGTTTAATATCTGGTACTGCTAGGCCCCATTCCTTAGCATTTTTTTCATTATTTCCCTTGATATTCTTGATCTTTTGTTACTCCAAATGAACTTTGTTATAGTTTTTCCCAATTCAGTAAAAAAAATTTTGGTAGTTTGATAGGTATGGTACTAAATAGTTAAATTAATTTGGGTAGAATGGTCATTTTTATTATGTTAGCTCATCCTACCCATGAGAATTAATGTTTTTCCAATTGTTTAGATCTAGTTTTATTTGTTTGGAAAGTGTTTTGTAGTTGTTTTCGTATAATTGCTATGTTTGTTTTGGTAGATAGATTCCTAAGTATTTTATATTGTCTAGGGTGATTTTAAATGGTGTTTCTCTTTCTACCTTTTGCTGCTGTGATGTGTTGGAAATATATAAAAATGCTGATGATTTATGTGCATTTATTTTGTATCCTGCCACTTTGCTAAAGTTGTTGATTATTACTACAAGCTTCTTAGTTGATTCTCTAGGATTTTTTAAGTAGACCATCATATCATCTGCAAAGAGTGATAGCTTAGTCTCCTCATTGCCTATTTTGATATCTTCAATTTTTTTCTTCTCTAATTGCTACTGCAAGTGTTTCTAGTACTATGTTGAATAATAGAGGTGATAATGGGCATCCTTGTTTCACTCCTGATCTTATTGGGAAGGCTTCTAATTTATTCCCATTGCATATGATGTTTGTTGATGGTTTTAGGTATATACCATTTATTATTTTTAGGAAAGGTCCTTCTATTCCTATACTTTTCAGTGTCAATAGGAATGGATGCTGTATTTTGTCAAGGGCTTTTTCAGCATCTATTGAGATAATCATGTGATTTTTGTTTGTTAGATTGTTGATATGTTCAATTATGTGGATGGTTTTCCTAATGTTGAACCATCCTTGCATTCCTGGTATGAATCCGACCTGATCATGGTGGATGATCCTCTTGATCACTTGCTGGAGTCTCTTTGCTAATATTCTATTTAAAATTTTTGCATCTATGTTCATTAGGGAGATTGGTCTATAGTTTTCTTTCTCTGTTTTTGATCTCCCTGGCTTTGGAATCAGTACCATATTTGTGTCATAAAAGGAATTTGTTAGGACTCCTTCTTTGCTTATTATATCAAATGATTTGTATAGTATTGGGATTAGTTGCTCTTTGAATGTCTGATAGAATTCACTTGTGAATCCATCAGACCCTGGAGATTTTTTTCTTAGGGAGTTCTTTGATGGCTTGTTCAATTTCTTTTTCTGATATGGGATTATTTAGGTATTCTATTTCTTCTGCTGTTAATCTAGGCAATTTGTATTTTTGTAAATATTCATCCATATCTCCTAGATTGCTATATTTATTGCCATATAATTGGGCAAAATAGTTTTTAATGATTGTCTTAATTTCCCCTTCATTAGAGGTGAGGTCTCCCTTTTCATCTTTGATACTGTCAATTTGGTTTTCTTCTTTCCTTTTTTTTATTAGATTGACTATTACTTGGTCTATTTTATCTGTTTTTTCAAAATACCAGCTTCTAGTCTTATTTATTAATTCAATAGTTCTTTTACTTTCGATTTTATTAATTTCTCCCTTGGATTTTAGTATTTCTAATTTAGTTTTCATCTGGGGATTTTTAATTTGCTCACTTTCTAATTTTTTGAGTTGCATGCCCAATTCATTGATCTCTGCCTTCCTTAATTTGTTAATATATGCACTCAAGGATATAAATTTCCTCCTGAGTACTGCCTTGGCCGCATCCCACAGAGTTTGGTAGAATGTCTCATCATTGTCATTCTCTTCAATGAAATTGTTGATTGTTTCTCTGATTCCTTCTTTGACAAATTGGTTTTGGAGAATCAAATGATTTAATTTCCAATTAGTTTTTGATTTTCCTGTCCAGGTGCCCTCACTAATTATTATTTTTATTGCAATATGATCTGAGAAGGTTACATTTATTATTTCTGCTCTTTTGCATTTGTTTGCAACATTTCTATGCTCTATTACATGGTCAATCTTTGTGAATGTACCATGTGCAGCTGAAAAGAAGGTGTATTCCTTTTTGTCCCTATTTATTTTTCTCCACATATCTATTAAATCTAATTTTTCTAGGACTTCATTCACCTCTCTTACCTCTTTCTTATTTATTTTTTGTTTGATTTATCTAGATCTGAAAAAGGAATATTTAAATCTCCCATTATTATGGTTTTACTTTCTATATTCTTCTTGAGCTCTGCCAGTCTCTACTTTATGAATTTGGATGCTATGCCACTTTGTGCATAGATATTGAGCACTGTTATTTCCTCATTGTCTATACTGTCTTTAATCAGGATGTAATGACCTTCCCTGCATTTTTTAATCATATCTATTTTTACTTTGGCTTTGTCAGAAATCATAATAGCCACTCCAGCCTTCTTTTTCTCATTTGGTGCCCAAAAGGTTTTGCTCAAGCCCTTTACCTTAAACCTGTGTATGTCCACCCGCCTCATATGTGTTTCTTGTAGACAACATATGGTAGGATTTTGGTTTCTAATCCACTCTGCTATTTGCTTCTGTTTTATGGGCGAGTTCATCCCATTCACATTCAGAGTTATAATTATCAGTTGTGTATTCACCGACATTTTGGTATCTTCTCCTAGTTCTACCTCTTCTTCTTACACTATTTCCTTTTAAACCAGTGGTTTGCTTTAAGCCAGTAACCCTTGTCCCCTCCCTTGATTAACTTCCCTTTATATCCCCTCCCTTATTGTTCCCCTCTTTTTATTTTTAAGGCCTAATGCATTCCCTCCCCCTTCTTTTCCCCTCCCTTTTTTGACCTCCCCACTTCCCTGCTCACCTTGGTTTAATCCCTTCTGACTTTCTCAGTAGGGTTAGATAGAGTTCTATATCTCAATGGATATAGCTACTCTTCCCTCTCAGGGTTAATTACACTGAGAGTAAGGTTTAAATATTACCTCTTAATGCTCTCTTCCTCTCCTTCTTATAATAGTATTCATCCCTTCCCCTTCCCATGCCCTCTTTGTGTGTAATAAATTATCCTATTTTTCTTCTTCATTCAAGTTTCTCTTGGTGTACTCTATTATTCATTCCCCTCTTTCCCACCCCCATATCATCTTAGACCATATAGTACTCCAACCTCTCCCTATGAATAATTCTTCTAATTACTATAATAGTGAATACTATAATAGTCAATAGAGTTCACTACAGAGAATTATACATAACATTTCTCCACATAGGAATACAAATAATTAGATCTTATTGAAGCCCTTAAAGAGGCAAATTTAAAAAATATGAGTTTTCTTTCTTTCCCCTCTGTTTCTTATTTACCTTTTCATGTTTCTCTTGATTTTTGTGGTTGGATATCGAACTTTCTGTTTAGTCCTGGTCTTTTCTTTGCAAATACTTGGAAATCTTCTATCTTGTTGAATGCCCAAACTTTCTCCTAGAAGTAATATAATTAGTTTTGCTGGGTAGGTGATCCGTGGTTGT
Source organism: Gracilinanus agilis (assembly GCF_016433145.1). Classification (NCBI taxonomy): domain Eukaryota; kingdom Metazoa; phylum Chordata; class Mammalia; order Didelphimorphia; family Didelphidae; genus Gracilinanus; species Gracilinanus agilis. The sequence goes on along the minus strand of NC_058131.1, from coordinate 297,383,046 downwards.
AGACCCAGTTCTCTTGCCTTTCTGAATATCATATTCCAAGCCTTGCAGTATTTTAGTGTGGAGGCTGCCATATCCTGTGTGATCCTGATTGGTGCTCCTTGATATTTGAATTGTCTCTTTCTGGCTTCTTGTAAGATTTTTTTCTTTTACTTGGAAGCTCTTGAATTTGGCTATTATAATCCCGGGGGGGTTATCTTTTCAGGGTCTAGTGTAGAGGGTGATCTATGGGTCCTTTCATTGTCTATAATGCCCGCTTATTGTAGAACTTTAGGGCAATTTTGCTGAATAATTTCTTTTAGTATGGAGTCCAAGTTTCTATTAATTTCTGCTTTTTCTGGAAGACCAATGATTCTCAAATTGTCTCTTCTAGACTGGTTTTCTTGGTCTGTCACTTTCCCATTGAGATATTTCACGTTTTCTTCTATTTTATCAGTCTTTTGACTTTGTTTTATTTGTTCTTGCTGTATTGAGAGATCATTAGTTTCTAATTGCTGAATTCTAGCCTTTAGGGACTAGTTTTCAGTTATAATATTTTGGTTTTTGGCTATAATCTTTTGGTTTTCCTTTTCAACTGGTCATTTCTGGTCTTCAATTGACTTGCCTCACTTTTCAATTGTGAAATTCTGCCTTTTAAACTGTTATTTTCTTGCCAGATCTCTTCCATCTTTCTCATCATCTCAGATTTCAATTCTTCAATGGCTTGTGACCAGTTATCATTATTTTGGGAAGGTTTGGATGTGATTACTTGTTTTTTCTCTTCTGCTGTTTGCTCTGTTGTTTGGATTTTCTCTGTGTAAAAGTTGTCTAGTGTTATAGATTTCTTCTTGAGGATCTTTCTCTTTTGCGGTTCTTGTCTCTGGCTTGCCATTGTTAGCCCTGTACCCTCTCAGGTTTATCCTCCCACTCAGGATTTGTCTGCACTCTTTAGGCTCCTGAAGTCTCAGGTCTAGTTGTTCTAAGGGTCAAGGCTCCTGGTGGTCCCCTTGCTTGTTCCTCTGTCTGAGGCTCCTTTAACAATTTCAGGGCGCTGTTTCCATAGTTGTGCACCCCTCTGCACTGGGTCCCCACTCAAGGTCCTCGCCTGTGCTCAAGATCTGAGTCCACTCCTGGTCTCAGGATCTGTGGACGTAAGAGCCTGTGCTTGAGCCTGCTCTCAGGGTCTGTGTTCAAAGTCCTTGCATTCTTTAGCCTCTTGGGGTCTTAAGTCTTGCTACTCTCAGGAGCAGGCCCTGGTGACCCTAGGTAGCTTCCAAGAACTTAATGGGTGCTCCAAGCTTGCTCTACCTCTTGTGTGCTGGATTTGGCACTATAGGTGGTGTGGGGTAGGGGAGGGGGTTGCTCAGCTTGCATTTTAGTGAGAGCTGTTTCACCCCATTATAGTATGGAAATGCCCCAATTCCACGTACCTTCAATGCTATGCCCTGTTGTGGAGTCCCTTCGTTCCTCTGGATTTGTTTTTATGTCTTTTTGAGGAGTCCTATATATTTCAGTTAGGAGAGGTTAAGCAGCTGCTTTTTACTCTGCCACCATCTTAACCCAGAAGCCCCCTTGCTGAATGTTTTAAATAAATGCTATTTATTATTTTGAAGAAAGACCCTTTATTCCTATGTTTTCTAGTGTATTTAATAGGAATGGGTGTTGCATTTTGCCAAAGGATTTTTCTGCATCTACTGAGGTACTCACATGATTTCTATTAGTTTGGTTGTTGAAATGGCCAATTATGTGGATGATTTTCCTAATATTAAATGATCCTTGCATTCCTGGTATAAATGCACCTGGTCATAATGAATAATCCTCGTGATAACTTATTGTAGCCTTTTAGCTAGTATTTCATTTAATATTTTTATGTCTTTGTTCATTAGAGGTATTGGTCTATAGTTTTCCTTCTCTGTTTTTGGTATTCCTGGCTTGAGAATCAGTACCATATTTGTATCATAAAAAGAATTTGATAAGACTCCTGCTTTTCCTATTTTGTCAAATAGTTTGTAGCGTATTGGGATTAATTGATCTTTAAACGTTTGACAGAATTCATTTGTGAATCCATCTGATCCTGGTGATTTTTTCTTGGGGAGTCCTTTGATGGCTTGTTCAATTTCTTTTTCTGATATGGGATTATTTAAGTATCCTATTTCCTCTTCTATTAATCTAGGCAATTTATATTTTTGTAAATATTCACCCATTTCACCTAGATTACCATATTTATTGCCATATAATTAGGCAAAATAGTTCTTAATAATTACCTTGATTTCCTTTTCATTAGAGGTGAGATTGCCCTTTTCATTCATGATATTATTAATTTGGGTTTCTTTCTTTTCCTTAATTAGATTAAATAATACTTAATCTATTTTTTTAAAATACCAGCTCTTAATCTTATTTATTATTTCAATAGTTCTTTTACTTTCAATTTTATAAATTTCTCCTTTGATTTTTAGGATTTCCAACTTGGCCTTTACCTGAGGTTTTTTAATTTGTTCTTTTTCTAGTTTTTTTTTTTAGTTGCATGCCCAATTCATTAATCTCCTCTTTCTCTTTTTTGTTGATATGAGCACTCAGGGATATAGATTTTCCCCTGAGTACTTCTTTTGCTGTATCACCCAAATTTTGATATGTCATTTCCTCATTGTCATTCTCTTCAATGAAGTCTTAATTATTTCTATGATTTGTTTTTTAACCAACCAGTTTTGGAGAATCAGATTATTTAATTTCTAATTAATTTTTTTTTGTTTTCCTCTCTAGGTACTCTAATTATAATTTTTATTTTATTATGATCTGAAAAAGTTTCATTTTTTATTTCTTCTTTTTTGCATTTTTGCAATGTTTTTATGCCTTAGTACACGATCGACTTTTGTGAATGTACCATTCCTTTTTTCTATTTACTTTTTCCATATATCTATTAACTAGAATTTTTCTAAGATTTCATTCATATCCCTTTCTTCTTTCTTCTTTATTTTTTGGTTTGATTTATCTTGATCTAATATAGGAAGGTTGAGGTCTCCCAGTAGTATAGCTTTACTATCTATTTCCTCCTTAAGCTCCAATAGTTTCTCCTTCAGAAATTTGGATACTATACCATTTGCTGTATACATGTTGAGTACTGATATTTCTTCATTGTCTATACTGCCTTTTATCAGGATATAATTACCTTCCCTATCTTTTTTTTTTTTATTAGATCTATTTTTACCTTGGTTTTGTCAGATATCATGATTGTGATTCCTGCCTTCTTTTTCTCAGTTAATGCCCAATAAAATCTGTCCCAGCCTCTTATCTTTATCCTATGTGTGTATCTACCTGCCTCATTTGTATTTCTTATAAACAACATATGGTAGGATTTTGGTTTTTAATCTACTCTGCTATCTGCTTCTGTTTTATGGATGAGTCCATCCCATTTATATTCAGTTATGATTACCACCAGTGCATTCCCCATCATTTTGACTTCCTTTTTTAATCCTGCCCTTCTTTCACTATTTCCTTCTACACTAGTGTTTTGCTTTTAATCAGTTCCCCTTTTCCCCAACCTTATTTTACTTTCCTTCCCACCCCATCCCTTCTTATTCTCCTCTTATTTCTCTTTTAAGTTTTATTAATCAACCCTCCCAACCTTTCCTTCCCTTTTTTTTAAATTTAAACATTTATTAATATTCATTTTTAACATGGTTACATGATTCATGCTCCTACTTTCCCCTTCACACACCCCCCCGCTCCCCCCACCCATGGCCGACTCACATTTCCACTGGTTTTGTCATGTGTCCTTGATCAAGACCTATTTCCAAATTGTTGGCAGTTGCATTGGTGTGGTAGTATCGAGTCCACATCCTTAATCATGTCCACCCCAACCCATGCATTCAAGCAGTTGTTTTTCTTATTTGTTTCCTCTCCTGCAGTCCTTCCTCTGAATGTGGGTAGCGTTCTTTACCATAAATCCCTCAAAATTGTCCTGGGTCATTGTATTGCTGCTGGTACAGAAGTCCATTACATTCGATTTTACCACAGTATATCAGTTTCTGTGTACAATGTTCTTCTGGCTCTGCTCCTTTCACTCTGCATCAGTTCCTGGAGGTCTTTCCAGTTCACCTGGAACTCCTCCAGTTTATTATTCCTTTTAGCACAATAGTATTCCATCACCCGCGTATACCACAGTTTGTTCAGCCATTCCCCAATTGAAGGACATACCCTCCTTTTCCAGTTTTTTGCCACCACAAAAAGCACAGCTTTAAATATTTTCGTACAAGTCTGTTTATCTATGATCTCTTTGGGGCACAAACGCAACAATGGTATGGTTGGATCAAAGGGCAGGCATTCTTTTATAGCCCTTTGAGCATGATTCCAAATTGCCAGCCAGAATGGTTGGATCAGTTCACAACTCCACCAGCAATGCATTAATGTCCCAATTTTGCCACATCCCCTCCAACATTCATTACTCTCCTCTTCTTTCATTTTAGCCAATCTGCTAGGTGTGAGGTGATACCTCAGAGTTGTTTTGATTTGCATTTCTCTAATTATTAGAGATTTAGAACACTTTCTCATGTGCTTATTGATACTTTTGATTTCTTTACCTGAAAATTGCCTATTCATGTCTCTTGCCCATTTATCAATTAGGAATGGCTTGATTTTTTATACAATTGCTTTAACTCCTTGTATATTTGAGTAATTAGACCCCTGTCAGAGTTTTTCATTATAAAGATTTTTCCCAATTTGTTGTTTCCCTTCTGATTTTGACTCTTTCCTTCCCTTTTAATACTACCTGCCCCACTCCTCCCACTTCATTTTTCTCTCTCAACTTCCCTGTAGGGTAATATAGAATTTTATACCCCAATAGATCTGGCTGTTCTTCCCTCTCAGAGTAAGGTTTAAGTATTTTTATTACCACTCTCTTCCTCTCCTTCTTATAATAGTATCCCCCACCACCACCTCATGCACCTCTCTATGTGGTATAATTTATCCTATTTTTCTTCTTTCTTCAACTTTCTCTTAGTGCCATCCTCTATCCCCCCTTCCCTTTTTTACATATCATCTTAAACAACTTAGTACCACAACCTCTGCCTGTGAATAATTGTTCTATCTACTATGATAAAGAAAACAAGTTTTAACAGTTACAAATATTACTTTTTCATATAAAAATATAATCAATTTAGCCTTACTAAAGCACTTAAAAATTTTACCTCTTTTTCTTGTTCACCTTTTTATGGTTCTCTTGAATTTTGTATTTGCACATCAGATTTTCCATTTAGTTCTGTTATTTTTTTTAGGAATGGCTGGAAATATTTTGTTTTGTTAAATGCCCATACTTTCCCCTGAAAGTATATGGTCAGTTTTCATGGGTAAGTGATTTTTGGTTATAGACCCAATTCTCTGGCCTTCCTGAATATCATATTCCAAGCTTTGCAGTCTTTTAGTGTGGAGGCAGCCAGATCCTGTGTAATCCTTACTGGATCCCCTTGATATCTGAATTATTTCTTTTTGCAGTATTTCCTCCTTGGTCTAGAAGCTTTTGAATTTGTCTATAACATTTCTGTTTTTTTTTTAATTTAATGTAGGGGGTGATCTATGGATTCTTTCAATGTCTATTTTCCCCTCTTGTTCAAGAATATCAGGGAAGTTTTCTTGTAACATGATGTCAAGACTTTTATTTTGTTCCAGGCTTTCCAGTAGACCAATAATTCTCAAATTGTCTCTCCTGGCTCTGTTTTCCAGATAAGTTGTCTTTTCAATGAAATATTTCATATTTCCTTCTATTTTGTCATTCTTTTGATTTTGCTTTATTATTTCTTGCTGTCTCACGAGATCATTAGCTTCTACTTGCCCGATCCTATTCTTTAAAGCCTGATTTTTTCAGCTATGATCTTTTGATTTTCCTTTTTAGTTTTGTCTATTCTGCTTTTCATGGTTTCTAGCAGGTCAGTTCTGTTCTCCATTTTGCTTATTACTTCATTTGATTTTGTGCCTCTTTTTCTATTTGGGCAATTTTGTCTTTTAAGCTGTTATTTTCTTTTTGTATTACTTTCATTCCCTTTTCCCACTTTTCTTCCCATTTTTCTTCTATCTTTCTTACTTGGTTCTCAAACTCCTTTTTGAGTTCCTTGAGAGCTTGTGACCAATTTCAATTTTTTTTTTGGTGTAGTTTTTTCTTGGATATGTTTGCTTGTTAGTCACCCTTTGCTGTTGCTTCTGTACTTTACTCTTTTTTGCTGTTGCTTGTTCCTTTTGCCACTAGTGGATTAGGGTTTCTTCATGTTGGTTGTCATTGCTTTCTTAGCTTCTATCTCACAGGACTTTGCCTTGGTAGTATCTTCCCTTCCCAGTCAGAAGCCTGAGTGAGGGTAGGTAGATCTGTGATGTTTTTTGTATAGCAAGCGTTAAAGCGTTTTGCCCTGAGGCTATCTTTCTAGCCCCTGCTGCCTCAGCTGTAGCCAGTCTTGTTTCTGCCCAAGCTCCCTGCTCTGCTGCTCAGGCTCTGTGATCTTCAGCCTAGAGTCTCAAGTCTAATTGCCAAAGCCTTGCATTGCCCTCAGGGGTAATTCTGTGGTGCTTTCAGCCAGCCCCCAAGAATTTTGAGATTGCCCCAGCCTTTGCTCTGACTCTGGAGTGGTAGTTGGTGTGGTGATCTGTTTGAGCTTTTATTAGTGCAGTTTCACCCCCTTATAGTGTGGGAATCCCCACACTCTTCCTGCTTTTAAAGTTGTGTCCAGTGGGAAAACCCCTTTACTCTTTCAGTTTTGATTTCTGTCCTTTTGAGACACTTTGTAATGATTGTTTGGAAGGATATTCAGAAGGCTCCTGCTACTACATAGCTGTCTTGGCTCCCTAGATCCCAGGTTTTTCAATCATATGGATCAGATTCAGTAAGGTATACATCTTATAAGCTACAGATCTCACATCTCACTCAATTCCACTACAGTTGAATTAAGAAAATAATGGACCTTTGCAATGAGAATGGAGATCGAAACTAACCTAAATTCTGCATAAAACTTAGATACCCAATCATGAAAACAGAGCATGTGCTTCCCTTCTCTTTCCTGTCCTTTCCTTCTCTCCCTTCCACCCTGCCTTTTTTCTTTCTTTTCTTTTTTCTTTCTTTTTTAATAACAATCTCATGAAAGCTTGCCCAATGGAAGGTTTCATATACAAGAAATTACTATTTTTATGCTCTCTCCCTTAGGGTGCAGTCAAGCACAATCCATACTTTTGTGGGCATTTTTTCCTATAATATGTTTGTAGCCAAAATGTGGGACCAGCTCCGAGAAAATTAAACAGAACAAGAGGAGCCATGTGCTCCACAATGAAAGAAAACACTCTAAGTAGCAATGGGAATTCAACAGGACAGCGTGCTATGCCAAGGAACAAATGTGCAACTGAAAAATCTGCCAAGTGTCCCTGATTTGTTAAGATTTTTTCCATATTTAGGTAAATTAATGTAATTATTTAATGCCTCCTGCAATGGTAATAGGACTGTGCTTGGGTCCTTTCAGCATATGGTGTTGGCACCAAAATCCTCTTTTGGAGGGGGGAGAACGAACTGTGGCCAAGATCAAGCTTGTTGATTTTAATATTGGAGGCCTGCCTGTGTCTCAGAGACAGCCCAGAATGTAATAGAAATGGGATCTGATGGATTCTGATCCTTTTCACAAGTTGGTGGATTTTTCAGGCAAATGTACCACCCACTATCAAACCTCATATGTTCTCTCTTACATTTGGTTATCTTCACACATTGACTGTATTTCTCAAATCTGCCCTTTGAATTTGGCAAGTGAAAAGTCTCCTCCAGAGGATGATGACACTTAAGAGGTTAGAGACTGCTTTGTCTTTGGTTTGGTGTCCCCAGTGCCTAGACACTTAATAAATAGTTAAGTGGTGTTGAATTCAAATATTCATATACATTAAAATCATTGAATCAACACACCATTAATAAATGCCTGCTCTGTGCTAAGTACCGTGCTATTGATGAGGTTACAAAGAGAAAAGGGAAAACATTCTCTACCTTAAAGGATCTTACAGCTTAGCTGGGGAAGAGAGTATGTACCTATTGAACGATATAAAAACACCATGTAACCTGACTCATTTGTCATTCCATTTGTTCAAGACTCTCCTTATTGGTGAAAACGGATTACTCAAATCTCCATATCTGAATAAACGTGAAGCTAGTGAGAACTAAGAGAAGAGATTCTGATCTTCTGACTTGCAACTTCAAGAAAGAAGATGTGTGGTTACAGATTTTCTTCAAGTCTCTGAAGCAAGAGACTGGGAAGAAGCAAATATGAGAGAAATACTGGCTCCTGTACATGCTAGCATCTTTACAATGCCATCAGGGCCCTGAAGAGAATTTGGACCCTTTTCTTTCTGGAGTCTGAAAACTTCTGAAAATTTTAAGTTCCAATTCTGCCCCTCAGGCATATATGTAGGTATGGATCATTGAATAATCAGTTTCTACCAATGAAGAAAGTCTTAGACTTAAAGAATTTTCAGCCTCTGGTTTACAACTGTATATTCAAAAGAGATACTAGGTGATTTGGGGAAGGTAGTAACAGCTAGGAGAATCAGAAGAGGTTTCATGTAGTACATGCTTGAGCTGAATCTTAGAGAAAAGTAGGGATTCTGAGGGACACAGGTGAAGAGGTAGTACAAAAACTAAATAGGGGATAGGAAAATTCACTTAGGCACAAGAATAAGTCAGAAATTTAGGTTTGTCCTTTATCATATTTAATTTCTTTCATGGGAACCCAATTTTACCTTTTCTTTGGCTTTAATAAAAACCAATGAATGTGTTATTGCATAGATTTTATGTTCATTGTATGGTAAATGACACAAAAGGCATTTTGGTTTTCCTCAGGGTGGAAAAGAGGTATCATTTGGAGGTGGGGATGATGCTGATACTTCTCAAAACGGAAATACTTTCCACTTCTGCGGAACCTTCCACTCAGAATCTCCATTTTAAGGAAAATGTCCAGGCCATCCATGTCTTCACTCCTCTTCAGGTTCCATTCCTGATTCTTTGGACTCTCTCTACCATAGTCTATAAATACCCTGTCTCATCCCACCCCATCATACCTTTTCAGCTTCATCTTCTTTTTTTGCATTGTCTTTTTCCATTTTGTTGTTAGTTCTTTGAAAACAGGGACTATTTCTCTTTCTACTTATGTCTGGCCCTTAGTAAATGCTTAATAAATGGTTATTGATTTAACTTGACCCAAAGCAGTTATAGAGCCACGAATACTCATATTGTGCTAAATTGTGCATTGCTGATTGTACATACTATAACAGAGTAGAAAAGAGAACTTCCTTATGGACTGGAAATGTTAAGGAAGGCATTAAAGGCATATGGTCATAGCTGAATTTTAAAGAATAAGCAAAATTTAAATATAGAGGGGGATTGTATTTCACATGGAGAAATCAGCGTGAGTTATATGTGTAAAAATGGGTATGGCATATTAGGTGAACAATGAGGAAACTGGATTAACTTCGGAAGAGGATATGAGTTGCAAGGATAGAAACTGGATTTGAGTCTTTATTGGAAAAGAGATTTCTTAGGAGAGACAATAACATCTTTGCAACTTACAGACTCATAAGGCTTAACTGATGAGTGTAGTTACTTGTGCAAGGGGATGTATGTTTAGAGGCAGGTCATCCTGGCTTCAAGGACAGCTCTCTATTCACTGTGCTATGCTGCCTCTGTGGTGTGTGTGTGTGTGTGTGTGTGTGTGTGTGTGTGTGTGTGTGTAGGCAGAGTGGGGAATAAGGCTGAGAAAGAAGGTGGAATCAACTTACAGGAGGTTTAAAATCAAGATTTCCAAGAATATCTTTCTCTCCCATCCCCTCTTGCTGTTCTGAACATGTTTCTAAGATGTCTAAAACCTTATTCCTTGATAATATATAATTTTTCATTTCTTTGAGCCTCATTTCCAGCACCTGTGTTGTTGAATCAGAAGGGTTCCATTCGCCCCTTAGGGTCTGTAATCAGTCAAAAAGTATTGATCTAGAGCCTAACACTGTCCAAAATGAATAATCTCCATCATTGGGCTGTTAGCTTGTTCTTCTGAAGGCAAGGACGCTTTTGATCATTGTCAGTAGTCACTGAAAAAAATATAGTAGAAAAATCTCTGGCTTTGGTGTCTGAACACTTGGGTTCAGATCCTAGCAAAACTATTTATGATTGCCACTACTAATTATAATAGCTTGCATTTAGATCATACTTTGAAGGTGTGCAAAATGCTTTCGGTTTCCTAAACTAAAATAAAGGGGTTGGACCAGAGGATTCCTTTCTTTTGTTTTTCATTTTTTATTGTAATGCAAAACTCACTTCCATATTGATCATTTTTGTAAGAGCACACTCAGACATAACCAAAACCCTAAAATAAAAACAAAAATACACTGATGTAAAAGACGACTTCAACAGTTCTTTCTCTGGAGGTAGAGAGCATTCCCTGTCATGTCTTTCAGGATTGTCCCATGTCATTGCATTACTGAGAGTAGCCAAATTTTCACAGATAGTTTGTCCAGTATTCTTATTACTATGTGCAATGTTCTCCGAGTTCTGCTTGTTTCACTCTGTATCAGTTACCACAGATCTCTACAGTTTTTTTCTGAAATCATCTTGCTTATTATTTCTTATAGCACAATGGTATTCCATTCAACATGAACTTCAATTTGTTCAGCCAATCCCCAGTTGATGGACATCCTCTCAATTTCCAATTCTTTGCCACCGCAAAAAGAGCAGCTATAAATATTTTTGTAAAAGTAGGTACTTTCCCCATTTTTATTGTCTTTTTGGGATATAGCAGTAGTGGACCAGATACCTTCTAAGATGATTTCTCATTTGAAATTCAATGATTTTAGGGCTCGCTGTGTGACCCTGGGCAAGTCACTTAACCTCTCTTGCTTAGCCCTTACCACTCTTCTGCCTTGGAACCAATACCCAGTATTGATTCCAAGATGGAAGGTAAGGGTTTAAAGAAAAAAAAAGTCAAGAAGACTAGAGTTTAAATTCTAATTCAGACATTTACTAGCTGTCTGATTCTAAGGCAGAAGGTAAGTTTAAAAAAATCAAAAAGAAATTAAGTTGTTTTTATGCCTACTTTAGGAAGTATATTTCCAAGCTTCATTCTTGGTTATGGAGAATGACTCAGGATAGAAACAACTCTTTGGAAACAAACTACACATCCAAAGAACACTTTGTGTGGCTCCAAACAAGTTTAGGGCATGATTATTTCAGACAATATTATGATTTGTAGTAGGAAAGCTGGATTTATGGTGTTTATGGACTTATACCCTTTACTGAAAGCTACTTCCCTTCAACTGTAAATCTGAAGGTCAAGTCAAGAGAGCTGTTGACAACTTTCTACGTCCTTATTGACTGGTTTAGTGACTGTTCTATTCCCATGCTCAGATAATTTCAGTATTTCCTCACAAACCATCCACCTGTGGTGGGTGCCCAGGCTGGAGCAAAATGTTCTTTCTCATATCTCCTATATCAGAAAACCTTACTCATGTGAATCCTAGGCTGTCAAAGAGCTCAAGGTTTGCATCTGGGGACAAAGAAAGAGGAAGCTATGTGGATTTACACTTATAGGTTCATGTGTTCACATATTCATCCCAGATGTAAGCAGCATATTTCATTAGCTTGTGCACCCAGGGAATTTCATTTATTTTTTAAGGTGAACATTTATTGAATACTCAGTCATAAAGAGCATTATTTTTATTCCTCAAACAAAGGAATATAAAACTTAACTAAACTTAATTTTAAAAAATATAAACTACTTTAAAGTATAAACAAAAATGTGCAATCAAATATTGTTAAAAAATATTAGTGTATGTCTGGGCACACCTAACATGGAACTAGGTTCACAGAATTTAGAGCTGTAAGGGACCTTACAGTTCCTCTGTTCCACTTCCTCAATTTTCAGGCAAGGAAACTGAGACACTAAAATAGTTATAACTTGCTCCTTGTCAGATAGCTGGTAAGTGTCAGAGGAGTCACTTAAACCCATAGCAGGTCTTCCTCACTAGGTACAGTACCCTAAACTATATCATGTCTACACTGAAAAGCATCATGGCAGCAAAGCATGTGGAGCACTGGTACTGGAATTAGAGAAGGTTAATGGGAAAATCGTATTTGATAATGAATAAAAAGATACTCTAAACAGTGTAGGCTAATCAAATGGTATAGATGATGATAATGATGCTTTACTATTAGAGTTTTTTTCAATTAAATGTTAATTAATTTTAATGGCCTCAAAGAGAATTCAAGCCAACTTTGTCCCTAAGTTCTACTCCCAATAGAGTCCATTTCTCTATCACCAAAGGAGGGGATTCTTGGTTAGATAGCTTTGTGACTTCAGTCATCATAGATCTTGCTAACTTGATTAGGCTTCCTCTCAAACACACATGCAATCCAGAAAAGATCCAAATGGCTCCACTATTAATACATAGGAAAAATAAAGAGAGATTCAGAATTTATCTGGTAAACTTATGGTAGACTAATAACTAATGACTTTGGTCATTTGGGCCTCCAATCCCTCTTTCTTTTTCAGGTGCAAAGTATGGACTTGAGCTAACTGGATAATTGCCTTAACTTCTTACTTTCATTAGTTAGTGTAGCCCTAAGGAGAGAGGGAGGGAAAGACAGAGACAAAGAGACAAAGAAACACAGAGAGAAAGAGAAAGAATAAGAGGCAGAGAGACCAAAACATAAAGAGAACCAGAGACAGAGTTGAAAGGATAGTCAGAAAATAATTTTTATAGATTAGAATGTTCAATTTTCTATTCCTATAGATTATTGACATACACAGTTAGAGTATTAACCTTAGTCAATAATTCCCAATCTTTGTAATAATGAGGACCCCTTTTTATTGTAAAAGAAACCAGAAACTTTGACATGATTGATTTTTGGATTATTCTACAAATACAAGAAGGGTCTGTGATTTTATCAGAGTAGTAAATTCCTGATACTGTTAACTTCCTCTACCAACATATCCTAATCCCCGACAATATCTTAAAAACTCGTAGAGGTTAAATGATCTGCCAGGGCCATGCAGTTAGTAGTTGGAGATAGAATTTGGACCCAGGTTTTCTTGACTCTGTCAATGACATGCTACTTGACTGGGCCAGATTGCTTCTACAATGGTAGTGTTCAAATGCTCAAATGGAAAGTGACCTCATCGGTTTGTATCCTTTGATGAGAGATACTGCATGCCATCTAATCACAGCAAACCTATATAACCCTTCCCCACATCCTCCCATCAATTCACCTCAAGTGATCCATCCAGTTTGTCAGGTGCCTTCAAGGATTTAGTCTGACACTGAGAAGATGCCAGTGTAGGACTCAAGCAGTTCACTTGTTGTCTCCGTCACCATCTTCTCTTTTGTTCCTACATTTCTTAAGTATTCTTATCCTTGTTAAAATCCTTTGCTATCAAATCTACCCTGATTATACCCACCATGCACTTCTCCATTGCCTAGTGCAAGTGTTCTTTACCTCCTTGGAGGCTATAGGTATTTCTTTCTTTTTTTTTTAAACCCTTAACTTCTGTGTATTGGCTCATAGGTGGAAGAGTGGTAAGGGTGGGTAATGGGGGTCAAGTGACTTGCCTAGGGTCACACAGCTGGGAAGTGTCTGAGGCCGGATTTGAACCTAGGACCTCCCGTCTCTAGGCCTTACTCTCAATCCACTGACCTACCCAGCTGCCCCCGAGGCTATAGGTATTTCAACTAATTCCCAACTGCACAACTGGAGAAATAGAATATGGTTCTTAGATAATGGGCCTTTGTTTCTGGGAGGAGTTTGGAGTCACTTAAAGAATTAGCATCTGTTTGCTGAAATCATGAAGTGCAGTTGTTAAAAGTTAAAGTTAGCATCCAGTGCTATAACATACCTGAAAAAGAATCCACCTCATATCAGTCAATGAACATTTATTAAATACCTCAGAGAACATATAATATAGGCTATGCACTGTCCTGGGCACTAGGGATAAAAGGACAAAAACAAAATACCCTCTTTCCTCAAGAAGTAGTCTTTCAGGACAATTCTTCCAGAGAAAGAAGTGTTGGAGTCTGAGTGCAGATCAAAGCATATCGTTTTCCACTTTATTTTATTTGTGTTTTTATTTTGAGGTTTTGCTTTTGTATAAGTATTCTCTCATAACAATAACCAATATGGAAATATGTTTTGCATGATCATACACATACAACCCAGATCAAACTACCTACCATTTCAAGAAGGTAGGGAGGGAAGGAAGTGAGAGGGGCAATTTATATTATAATTTTGGAAAATGTATGTTGAATATTGTTGCTACACATAATTGGGAAATCAAAATATTAAAAAACAAAACTATGGTGCTATTTTCATTATATTTTAAAGGAATGTATATTTTATCAATCAAGAGCACCTTCATATATTTGAGAAACATTAAAACAGATAATCTGAGTAAGATATTTATTCAGTCTTCAGAGAGATGGTTGCTCCTTTATTTACTGAATATATTTTCCTGAAGCAAGATGACGATCCAGATGGAAAAGAATAAGATGTGTATGGATCCTTACATCCCTTTCTTCCTCCCTCCCACCTAGTGTTTAGAGCATTTACCTCTAAGGTTACCTTCTGACTACCCTGTGTACATATTATATATACCTACTTATTTATATGCCAACTTGTCTATTAGAAGATAAGTTCCTTAATAAGGGCAGGTATTATTCTGTCTTTCTTTGTATTCTCAGAACTTAGCATAGTGCCTAGAACAGAGTAAGTGCTTAGTAAATGATGGTTCATTAATTGATTGAGACATCGAGCATGTCATCCACCTCTCAGGACCCTCTGCTTCACTCTACCTTATAGAGAAACACTCAGCTAAAGGGTAATTAATTTCTTTAGCTTATCAATAAATTTAATCCTTCATTTCTAGGGTGTGGATTTGAATTAGTCCATGCACCACTTACAAGAGGAATATCCTTCTGTCTGTTCTGTTAATAGACACAGTTGCTTCCATTTCCTTTTCACTTTTTCATGGGACTGAAACCAAGAGACATACTAGGCCATAAAGTCATGAGGCTCTGCCAGGTGTTGTCATAAGAGAGAGTTTAAGGAAAAACACACAACAGGGTGTAGAGTCATAAAGATCTCCCAGCTCTCGCCTTGGTTGGGGGTGGTGTACTTACTACACAAGGCTTCATGCTTGAGTCCTGGGCCTCTTCCCCACAAGTCACATATACTGTCTCTGCCTTTACGACTCAACACTCGAAGCACTAGGGCTCCTAATATAAACAGGCTATTGTGTGTCTGGCAGCCCAGTATAAAATTAATTTTACTGTATCTTGTGAGCCATATAGAGTCTTTATTGTAAATGAGGGCATTAGATCTTTTTCATAAAGACTTGCAGATAATTTTATCTAATTTCATTGGATGTGCTTAAAGCCTTTTTTTTTTCTTACTTTAACCTCCTCCAGGAGTTGCTGCCAATTATGCTCCCTCTGAAAACTTCCAAAGTCAGGCTTAAAGGAGGAGACTTATATTGGAGAATTTCCTTGTGGCTATTTTCTGGAGTCTTTCTGCCTGGCTTACAGTACCAGTTAAAAGCTTGGAGCCGTGGCAGAAGTAAATGAGCATACAGCTTTAGGACTCTTTTCTTGATCTGTTTTAATGAGGTTAGATTCAATGAGCTCAAATGTCCCCTACAGCCCTGAGACTTTATGATTGTTCCAAAGTGGAAAGTTCTTAACTTGGGGTCTACAGACCTCTTTGAGGGGCAGCATCTGTGAATTTGGAAAGGGGGGAATCTATATCCATATATCTATATATCTATATCTATATCTAAATTTCTAATTGAAATTTAGGATCCCCTCTAATTATGACTGCAGGCAATGAGCCACCATAGCATGAGACATCAGCGGACTGTCCAGGGAATCCATAATGGATTACACAAGGAAGGTTAGCAACCTTCTATGGTAAATGATTGCAGTCCAACTTCAGGAAAGAACTCAACATCAGCTGATGACCCTGAAAGGGAATGAATATGAGATCGGACCCCAGTGAAATGGCCTTGGATAATTCAGTCCATTTTTCTGGGATTCTCTTTCTTCATTTGTGAAGTAATGAGGTTAAAAGAAGAGATCTCTGTGATGCTTCCTAGCTTTGATAGCCTGAGACAGACAGGATGGAAGGGCAGTGTGGTCCAGAGGAAAGCCTGCCAAGGGACATGCCTTGGAGTCAGGAAGATGTGATTTACAATTCTACTTCTGATACCAGGGATGTGACCATGGGCAAATCTCAGTGTTCCCTTCTCTGATCCTCTGTTTCTTTATCCATAAAACAAGAATACTACATGTACTATCTTCCTCAAAAGGCCATTTTTGAGCTTAATATGATTTCGACTATAAAGCACTTTGCCAAGGTCACTAAAAGCACTCCATAAATGCCAGCTATTGTTATTATGTTCTTCTCATTCCCCTCCCAGGCTCCTGGACTTCCAAAACATGTTATCTTTTGGACTTTTGGAACTTTTGTGAATGCACAAGGCCTCCTTGCCCAGGAACAGGCTACTACTCTTGTAGTCTTCTCAACTCAGAACAACTCCCCACAAGGTCTATCCTTTCTCCCAATGTGCTTGCTTCAAAGCATTATTACCACCGTGACTGTGTGGCATAGTGAAAAGAACCCTGGATTTGGAGGCAGAGGATCGGAATTTGAATCCTGGCTTTGCCATTTCTTAATTGTGTGACTTTGAGCAAGTCACTTAGTCCTTCTGAGACTCAATTTTCATTTGTAAAATGAAGGGATTGGATTATATTTCAACTCCAAATCCTATTACCTTAAAAATCTGTTTTACTGATGAGGAAATAGAGGTTTAGAGGAGGGAAGTCATTTACTCAGTCACAGAGCTATTAGTCTCAGAGACAGGACTCAAATACAGGTCTTCTAACCTCAAGAGTAGTGTTCTTGTAAATATGAAGCATCAAATTAAAAACAAGCAAAAATCTTCTTGTTGGGAGGAACAAGGAAAATACTGAATTGTATTTTTTCTTGGAAAAATTATTCAACTCAGCATCAGAAGCTCTGGATTTGAATCTTATTTTATCTATTTCTTTTCTATGTGATCTTTGGCAAGTCAAGTATGTCCTTTCTCTGAGCTTCATTTTCCCCATGTGTCAAAGGAAGGTAATCATACCCATCTAGATTACCTCACAGAGTTGCAAAGATGAAATGATGCCTATAAAAGTGTACTTGGAACTGATAAAATACTTTGTAACCTTATGATTGCTAGCATCATATGACATATAACATGAAGGATTGTCATGATATGTCTTATAACAAAGGGAACGGAATTGAGTTGAATTATAGTTTAAAAAAACCCCTATCTACCAAAGACATGATAATTTCTCCAGACAGCTCTGGATATTTATCCCTCTTTTAATTTTTCTCTATACACTTCTCTTATACCATGATCTCTCTTTCTTTCTCCACTCAGTAAAATATACTTTTCTTAAGAGCAGAAATCTCTCTCTCTCTCTCTCTCTCTCTCTCTCTCTCTCTCTCTCTCTCTCTCTCTCTCTCTCTCTCTCTCTCTCTCCTTTCCCCTTCCTTTTCCCTCTCCTCCCATCTCTGTTTGTCTTTTCCTCCACCCAGCACTTAGAGTAGTGCCTGATGCATAGTATTTGTTAAATTCTGAATATTGTTATTGACATATTGTCTTGCTACTAGAATATGAACTCCTTGAGGGCAGAAACCACGCTTATGTTCTTCTTTATATCCTCAATGCTTAACTCAGTGTCTAGCATACAATTTGGGATGAGTAACTGCTTTTTGACTGACAAACTAACTGTATAATGTGGAAGAATACTCTCTATATGTCTCATTCCATGAATATTTCCCCTTTATGATCAATGCCACCTCAAGCCAGCCCAGCACCCCATGGACACAAATGAAAGAGGATTCTTACCCTCAGCCTGTCCCCACTGAAGGGGCATCAGAGGCAGGTGGGGCCCCTGCTTATTTACAAGGCTGGGTTCATCTTTCCTTTAGAGGCTGGGAAGGCTTCAAGGAGCAGTCTCCATCCTCCCAGTCAGCCCTGCACCTCCTGGTGCAATTCAGCTGACAGCTGCCCAGGGGACAGAACACACAGAACAAGGGTCCATAATTTTCCGCTGGCATGAGAATATGATCCAACTTTTTCGGGGACAATTAGCATTTGCACAGCACAAACACAACTCAAACAATGCGGAGCAGCAACAGATGCTTCTTGTCACAGGACTACAGAGACCAGCCTTGCAGATAATGGGTGTCTTTCTTCCTCCCTGCAGAGGAAACCTGCCAGAGATGAATTAGGCTGGTTTAAAACAGCTTGGGGCGGGGGCGGAGAGGGAAAATCTGGGTTGTCTGAATATACCAGGACAGGAAAGCCTAATGGTTCCTCTATTGACTACCTCCTTGAGATAGCCAGTGACTTAGTCCTATAGTATAGGGGCAGGAGTTTTCATACATGAGCAGAGTTTTGGTACATTTACTCCCTCTTAGAGAGAACAACAGATTCCTCAATTCTTTTTTAAAAATCCTTACCTTCCGTCTTAGAATTAATACTGGGTAGTATTAAATAGACATACGTACTTAAAAGGATGCTGGGAAAATGTAGCTCAGGTGTGGCAAATTTTCCACCTGCACACCAGGCACTTAAACAACCAATGTTAGCCCATGCCTTGGGCCTCTGAGCAGTCATATATTCCAAGGGGGAAAAGAATCATTCTTCACTAAGATCCACCAAGAGACTCAGCAAAAACTAATTGAGGATGATAATGATGATGATGATTCTTAAAAACTCACACCACATCTTTTTCACACCTGAGTAGGGGGTGTTCTTCCCTTTACTTTTGTTCACAACAAGAGCAAGAATCTACATAGCAGCTCACATTTCAATACCACTTTACATAATTGGTCTTATTAGTCCCATTTTACAGATGAGGAAATTGAGACTCAGAGAGAGTAATTTGATTTGCCTTCTGGTCCCAATGCCAGGAAGTGTCAGAGGCAGGATATGCTCTCTACTTAGACTAGTAGTAAGCCATGCTGCTGTCACCTTCTGAAAAAGTTTCCCAAGGAGAGTCATTAGGACTATTCATTGATAATATATGTTGGATGTGCTCTCTGTCAACAAGGACATGGTATTCAACCAATCATCAGTAAATAAGGATTTATAAACTGCCTACTATGTTCCATGCACTGCATTAAGTGTTAGAGGATATCAAGCCAAAAATAAAGTAGTTTCTTCACTCAGGCAATTATGGTGTAATAGATAGAGCACTATACTTGGAGTCAGAAAGACTTAAATTCAAATCCTATATTAGACTATTAATGTATGACTCTGAGTAAGTCATTTGACCTTGGTAAGACTCAGTTTCTTCATCTGTAAAAATAATAGCACCTATCTCTTATGGTTGTTGAGGATCAAATAAAATATATGACAGAGTTTTAAAATCTAAGTGTTCTATAAACACTAGGTAGCTATTCTAGCTTGAGATAGCACATTTTACATGTAAATATAGGCAAGATAACATGGGGGGATACTAGCCACTGGGGGAACAAGAAAGGCCTCTTGAAGGAGGTTGCCTTTGCTAAACTCTAAAGGAAACTAAAGGTTCTAAGACTCAGAAATACTTTTAGGTTCTCTCAAGCAGCCTGTGTTCTTCTTGCCTGCTGTATCCTTAGTATTTAACTGTTTTGCCTCTAATCTCTTATTGGTTGCATATTTTTTGGGACTACATACCAACTTCATGGCATCAGAGGACCTAGGATCAGATCCCATCTCTGCTGTTTATTATCTGTATAATCTTTGCCAAGAGATATGATCTCCCAAAAGTTCCTCCCTCTCCTTGAAACTGGCAGCCATGGGCTTCAGACAAGATTGAGGGTCCCTTCCATCTCTAACAAGAGAATCTCATGTTTCTGAAGCTCCCTCTCAGGGCCTCCACTAGAGCAGGTCTTTTGCCCACAGATAGAATATGGGATGATGAAAAGATATAGAATTGAGACAGAGTGTTCCTTGGACAGTAGCTGTTGAAACTGAGTGTTCTGGAGTGATGACAATCTCTGGCCTGGGGCTGCCACTGACAGCAGTCTTTTTCTTTTCTCTGCTTCTGGCCATAAGCTCTGATCCCTCCTCACCTGCTAGATGAGGAAGGGAAAGCCTCTGGAGGAAAGGAATGGGCTGGCCCACCAGGGAACACTCTAAAATGTTGCCACCTTGTGGCAGCTCAGAGATGTCACCTTAGCCTACACTGGACCATTAGGGAAAAGCCTGGGAAAAGGTGAATTTGTTGTATCACAGCCCTAAAGATATTAGAAAGCTCAGAGGTCTTCTTTTCCAACTCCCTCATCTTACTGATGAGGAAACTTACTGGCCTGAGGTCACCCAAGAAGTAAATAACACAGATGGCTTTCAAGCCCAAGATATCTGACTCCAAAGTCAATACCATTTTCATTGTATTATTTACATTGGCTCTGAGGGAGCTTCTTCAGTGGTGGGGGAAGAGGGTGAGTGAAAAAGAGTTTTGTCCAAAAAAGATGGAGCCCTTCCAAACGATGGAAAATAGCATATGTGTTTGGGGACCAGAATCCATCACCTGTAATTTCTTCAATTGCACATTTATGTATCATCATAAATAATTTTAAAGCTTCAATATTTTATCTCATTTTAGCCTCACAATGACCTTGTGAACTAGATGCTATTATTCCCAACTTACAGTAGAGGAGAGTGAAGCTTAGGGAAGTTAAATGACTTGCTAAAGATCATATAGCTTGTATGTGATAGCAGGATTCGAATCTTAGTTTTTCTGATTCCAAGTTCAATGCTTTAGTCACTCAGCCAGGTTCTGTACTAGATACTATTGGGAGATTCAAATAAATATTAGTATGTTTGCTGAACATGAGGAGCTTATATCTAGCTATGAAGACACAGCTTTATGTAGAAAATGATCAGACTAATATACATTAAAAACAAAATCTCTAATAAAAGGCCAAATATAAGAATGGTCAATTTAGTAGCATAACTAATCTATGCAATAGGAACTGAAGGAAGAAATGACTGAGCAAGGGTGCTTCATCAAGGTTTCATTTTGAGAGCAGAACCTGACTCTTATAATATGATTTGGATGGTAGAGAGGAAAGAAGGCATTCTTGGTGTATGGAACTGTGAGAAATAGTATCTCATGTGGGAAATTTTCTCAAATTAATTTAAACTTTATATGCTATACTCCTTGATTTTTAGTATCCCAGACTCCCTCAAGATTTCTTTGGGATGATATACTCCTCATCTCCTGAGATCCCCTCTCTACTCCCAGACAACACAAAGGATTCTCCTTTCTGGTCCAAGCTGTATCTCATTTTCAGGCACAGGAAAGTTTGATTCAGCAAAACAAATCTATTTCCATTTCAAGAAGATTTTATATGTTAGTAAATATGATCTCAAGGTGATGTCCCTACCTTCTTGCATATGAGGACACTTGCCTGCTACCAAGCCTAGAAAGAACAAAACCTAACATCACTACCTCCTTCTCTCCATATGAATGCTCTTAGCAGCTAGGTTAGATTGACGGGCAGCTAGCAGGCACAGTGGATAGAGGACTGAGTTGGAGTCAAGAAGACCTGAGTTCAAATCCAGTCTCAGATACTTGCTAGTTGTGAGACCCTGGGTCTCTTAACTTCTGTCTACTTAAGTTTATTCAACCGTAAAACAGGGATATTACCTATTTCCCTGGGTTGTTATGAGAATCAAATGAGATAATGTTTATCAAAACTTTAGCACAGTGCCTGGCATATAACAGGTGCTTAATGAATGCTTCTTTCCCTCCTTCTTTGCTTTCATATTATAAAATACATCAAACAATGCAGATTTGACTAGTCTAATTTCCCATAGGATAGTTATGGAAAAGAAATATCTGTCTTGCTCTTAGATAATGGATGCTGAAAAGAATATCGTTACCTCGTGGCTAAGCAGCAGTGGTTGGAAAATTCACACATACCCCAAAGACCTCATGTTTCTATAACACTTAAAACTTTTAAAAGTGCATCTCCTCCCATAACTCTGTGGGACAGAATACACAAATTGTTAGTAATCACTTGAAAATATGCTTGTTTTTGCTAATAATAAAAGATGACAATTAAAGCAATCTTGAGGTTCTAAACTCTCATGCCCACAAGATTGGCAAACATAAAATCTATGGGAGTCAAGGCTGATGGGAAGGTGGAAGAACAGGTACATTTTTCATTCACTGTTGGTGGAATTGCAAACTTGTAGAATGTTTTTGGGAATCCACCCAATTTTCATGGTGAAAAT
Source organism: Gracilinanus agilis (assembly GCF_016433145.1). Taxonomy (NCBI): domain Eukaryota; kingdom Metazoa; phylum Chordata; class Mammalia; order Didelphimorphia; family Didelphidae; genus Gracilinanus; species Gracilinanus agilis. Next base: position 297,360,742 of record NC_058131.1, on the reverse strand, counting down.
CATAAAAATAAACAGATCCTCTAATCCCATAATTCATTGTTTAGAATAACCTGAATATACTAAGAAAAATGACAATAAGAAGGATCTGTTCAAGGATTGATATAGCATTATATTTAAGTGAAAAAAACTTGTATGTAATCAAATTAAAAATGATAGAGGGTTGAATAAATAAATGTTGATACATTGTCTATTCAATTATGAGAAATATATAGCTACTTATAGATATAGAGTTATAGAAAATACAGATAGACATAGAAAATATATCTTTGAAGATCATTATGAAATAATAACAAGTGAAAAAAAGAATCATTAGAAAAGAGTACCTATTAACCATAACTGTATATGGGGGGAAAGTAGATGAGAGTTAAGGAATAAAGAATCCTGATGAGGACTTAAGAGGAAGTGAACTTTGTTAAAATATATGTATTTTATATGTTTAAGTAAGTGAATGAACTAATGAATTAATGATGATGATTATGATGATTCTAATGATAAGACTGGGTATTTCTATCTTCCCCAGGCTAGAAGTGCATCTGTCATCCATAAGCCTGATCCCACTGGTTATTACAATGAAAGCTTTGACCTGGGCCCTTCTTAAGCAATCTGGTGGTTCCCTGCTATTGGTGTTGGGCATAGTATACATATAGCATCTTATTAGGGGTAGCCCTACCACATCTTGGAACTTCCATCAGTCTCAGTTCCTCAGTTGTTTGGAATATAGATATGTGGCATCATACTCAGTTAAATGAATAAATTTTAAAATATGCAATATTATTAAATACATAAATATATTACCAAGTATATTTAATTTATTGTATTGCTTTTTAATATTATTTTAATAAACATTTTAATTTTTTAACAATGCCACATTGACTCTCACAAATGAATTTATTCTCTTATCCCAAGTACAGCTTCTAATCCAATCCAATCTCATGGACCAAACTTTTTAAAAGGCACTATTTTAGGTGTGAGGCATAAAAAAAGTGGGAAAATAATTTCTATCTTCAAGAAATTTATTTTTACTAAGATGAGAGGACATAATATGTATATAGAGAAGTATGTACATAATTACTTAGAGAAGAGAGAGAACATTAAAGTCTAAAGGAATGAGGAAAAGCTTCTCATAGGAAATGGCATATGAGGTAGGCTTTGAAGGCAGCTAGGGATTCCAAGAGGCTGAGGTAAGGTGTGGTGTATCCCAGCCATAAGGATGATTAGGGCATTGTACAGGGAAATGGAAGGGAGGTGGAATGCCAAGTTTGGCAATGCAAGAAGTCAATTTCACTGGAATGTAGAATGTATGAAAGAGAATAATAATAGACAACAAACTTAGAAAGGTAGATGGGAGTCTGATTGTAAAGAACCTTAAATTAAAAGAATCTTATTCGACTAAATACTCCTCCCTGAAATCATCAGTGAGCCTGAAGTCAAGAGGAACATCAGAGGTTATCTATTCCAATTTTCCAGTGTTTGATAACACTATCAAATGGAAGGGAGGTCATTATGTTAAGAGGTGTCTCCCTCTTTGGCACTCTTTTTTTTGTTGTTGTTTTCACATTGCTAGGAAATTATTTCTTACACTCAGTCAACATTTTCTTTCCTTCAGTTTCTATTCATTCATCCTAGTTCTGTCTTCTGGAACCACATAAGATGAACCTTCTCCTTCTTCCATATGATTATATGTTGAATATCTATGATCTGTAAAAAATGATGTATTGAGTATCCTTTAAGTAAAAATTATCGTTGCAATGTTGGATCTGGTTTCAATGTTGTTGTTGTTGTTGTTGTTCAATTGTTTTCAGTCATGTCCAACTCTTCATGACTCCTTTGGGGTTTTCTTAGCCAAGATACCATGGTACCTTGCCATTTCCTTCTCCAGATCATTTCATGGATGAGGAACTGCAGCAAACAGGTGAAGTGACTTCCCCAGGGTCACATAGCTAGTAAATGCCTGAGGTCAAATTTGAACTCAAAGATGCATCTTCTTGACTTCAGATACAGAACTCTATCCACTGCACCACCTAGCTTCCCCAGGATTCTAGATCTGAAATCAAAACCTGCCTCAGATACTAGCTATATAACCATGTGTGAGTCACTGAATTTTTACGAATGTATTACCTTATTTGTAAAATGGGCATAAAAGTACTTACCTCATAAGATTTGCTGTGATGGTCAAATGAGGCAATGTATATAAAGGATGTTCCAAAACCTTAAAGCATTTCATAAAATGTAAGTTTTCATTATTGATATTGTGTGATTGAGACCCCAAGTTATTAGTGATTGTGTTTCTAGTACTGCCTGCAGCCTGCTAAATGGTTTCCAGGCTGCCAGTATCTCTCCTCTTCTATCTATCCTCCACATGGCAATGATGAAGTGATATTCCTGAAACATAGATGTGACCATGTCACCTGCTGATCAAGAAGCTCCCATGGGTTCCTGTTGCCTATAGGATAAAATACCAGTCCTTTATTTGGCATTTAAAGCCCTTCACAGTCTGACTCTGGACTGCCTTCCAGGCTTATAACAAACTTCACTTCACACATTCTACAGTTTAGTCAAATCAGCCTGCTTATTCTTTCTTCCATTTCCAGTTCCTTGGCTTTTACAAAAGCTGTCTTCCATGCCTGGCATGTTCTCTGCCTTCACCTCTACCTTTTAGAATCCCTACTTCCTTTCGAGGTTCAGTTCCAGTGCTACTTTCTACATAAAACCTTTCCTGGTGACTAGCTCCCAAGCCTCCCTTCCCCACTTCTCGAAATGACTTTGAATTTCCATCCTATAGACTTTGTATTTACTATGGTATGCTGGAGATCATTTCCCTGTGATAGAATGTAGCCTTCTCAACAAAAGGAATTAGTCTTTCATCCCTAGAATCTAGCACAACCCTTGGCACAGACGAGGCACTAAATGATTGATGACTGATAATATCTTGCAGTAAAATTCTGAAATGAAATCATTATGTCTTCACACTGGATTTTCATAACAAACAGTAAAGCTGTTTTTTTTTTAATGACCTGAGATTGCAACGGAGGCAGCGCACCCGACATTGGCATACTTTATTTGTGTCCCCGGCTAGTGTAGTGTTTGTACTCGTGACAGTTTGGCAAGATGGAGACTCTTGGGTTTGGAAGATTCCCAGGCCAGCAGATGGCCTTCTGTATATCCGGCATTCTGGATTCTCTTTGCCAGCCTTTGCATGCTTACAGACTGTGCACTATTTCTGTTCTATCAATGGGAACGTCTAAATCCATTGTCTAGTTACAAACAACAGCAAGAAAGTCATGAATATTAATGGCTCATACCTTGGATGAGACTCAAAGGCCAGGGCTACCTGGGAAGGAGGGCTCAGTGGGCCAGAGCCCTCCTCATGTTTCAGCAGACCCCCTCTCCGCTGACCTGAAGAGATGGCCACACAGGTATTTATTGGCATGATTCTTTTTCTTTCTCCAAGAGTATACTGTGCCTTGAAATCATAGAGTTAGCTGAAATATATATGATAGTAATGGGCTTTGAGCTGGCTCTGTATATATGCAGGGCAGATTGAAATTTAAGCTAAATCTTGGCTCTGTCACTTTCAAGCAACTTTTATTTCCCTTCTCTTTTTGAGATATTAGAGGATTGCAGGCTTTTCTTTTTTCCCCTATTTGTCTTTCTGCCCAATAAGTGACTGTCTAGGATTCTGTGTCCCTATCATTGGCCACTCATCTCGGACTTGCTTAATTAAAGAGTCCATGTGGAGTATCAGTGATTAGGGAAGTGTCATACAGGTCAAAATCCCTTACAATAAATGGCAAAGGATAGCTTTGTTTTTTCTGTGATTTGGTTTTACATTTATATAGCACAAATCAAATACTGTTCAAAATAAATGGGCCATCAGTTGGATCTTGACACTCTTTTGGCCCTACAGATAATTTTCTGTTGTATTTTGTTGTAATGCAATCTAGCCCCAAATATTTCTGTTTATATGCGCATATAGAGCAGCAGTTTGCGTTGAAAAGAAGTTTGGATATTGAAAAAAGAAAGGAATCAGGAAGACCTGGGTTCAGATTTCACTTCTTATGCTTATTGTGTGTGATCCTAAGGGATTCACAAATTTTCTGAGCCCCAGATCCTTGTTTGTGAAATGGGGCTAATAATAATGCCTATTTTCCGGGGATATTATGAGGATCAAATGAAATAATGTATATAAAATGGTTCACAAACACTATATGTGTATTAGATAAATGTGAATACTTCAAGTACTATGTAGATGTGAAATATACAAATATACACATAAAAATATATATGGAAACATACATATGTCTGAGAACACCTCATGCTAGAGATTCATTTGGCCGAGGTCAAAATTAGGGACAAAGCCTGGATTCAAACACAGGTCTGCTGACTCCAAAGGCAAAGCCAAATTTGCATTAGACCATGCTGCACCCCCTCCCTGCCTCAACCTCATTAATGCATGTGTTGTTAACAACTATAAGGTAAATTCATTTCTTCCTCTTTCCACGTCTAAACCTTGAGTCTAACTTTGTGTGTAGGTACACTTTAAAAGCTCTCTTTGAGCATCTTAGATTCGATTTCTGGTACGCATTTTCTTGTTAACTTTTAACATATGTAGCCTCTAGGCATGATTCACACAAATCTCTGGCATTCTAAGGAAATGATGATCAGTCACGGAAACGTGTAAAGATTCAAGAACGCTGGCAATTTTCACTTTAAATGTTGTCAGCAAGTTACTATTATAAAGGTACTTTTCTCACCACACTGCTGTAAAAAACCCTTAATGCTGTGGAGTTCTGACAAACTTACACATTTAATGAACAAACACCACACCACCTGAAGGGATATTTCCTCAAAGTTGATAACTGCATCCGTTGCACTCAGAGAAATGTTAACTAGAGAGGTTCAGAACAGTGGCAAATAAGCCTTGCCTTTGCCTAATTATATGGAAAAATCTAAATATTCTATATTATACTAATTCATCATTTAAGATTATTTGGAGAGGGGTTGGGCTGAAGTTAATTTTTCTTTATGAAAAAATGATAGGACCTATTAAGGAAATGGATAGAGTAAACCAGAATGTGTGACATCTATGTTTAAGTTTTTTCAGTCCTAACATATTTATACATATAACATTTTCATTTATTTTATAAGTAAATCAACATTGTCATATATAACATGGCCATTTTATGCATGTAAATGTTATCTTCTTAATTGCAATAATCTAGGGTTTCATATATATGTACACAACTACATATATATATATATATATAAATTTTTACTTTTGTAATTTTTTATAGTACTTAGTACATTACTAGAACACTGAAGATACTCAATACATACTTATTGAACTTAATCAAAAGCACTTCAGTATGGTACAGTGGGAAGAGTATTTAATTTGATTCAGAAACCCTGGCCCCTTCAGTTTTCTGTATGATTTTGGACAAGTCATTAAAACTAACTGAGCATCAGTTTCTTCATTTGTAATGTGAAGGAGTTAGACGAGATGACCCATCAAGTCCTTCCTAGCTCTAGATTCCTGTGTGCTTATATTTACATACCAAAACTTGATATGTTAATTACAAAATTTTATTTAGTACTTCATTAAAGTAGATTCCCCAAAGACCTCTAATTTATCAATGCTCTTAACCTAATTTGAATTAGCAAATGTACTTGAAAGTGATAATAACATGATATAATTTTAAAATCATTCAATGAATCACTTTTCACTAATTCTAATATATACCATTAGGTAGTATTACTGTGGTTTTACTGTACAATGTTTGAAAATCTGAGGAGACAGAGAATTCTTGGCTGGCTATCCATTTAGAGTGATCTATTCAGAGAATATGTAGACCTCTGAGTTATTCAGATCAATTTCACATTTTTAAAATGAGAAGGGAACTAAGAAGTTCTGTAGTCTAACTCCCTTATTTTACAAATGAGGAAACTGAGATCAAATCAGTTAAGTGATTTTCTTAAGGCCACAGGAGTAACTGAAAGAACCAGGATTTGAACTTATGTCCCATGACTCAAAGTATAGGATTATTTCTAACGTACTGCATTCTGAGTGTTCTACTAGAAGTATGCTCCAGCCTCAGAAGAACAGAAGAATAATGAAGATGTTGTTTTCAAAGATCTTATAATCAAGTAGGGGAGGACAAAATGTTTTTTTAACCCCCCCAAAAAAAAACAAACAAAAAAATCAGTACAAGTTCATACAAAGTGCTAGGAGAAATTTGAGGAGAACCAGAAAAGCTTTCATGGAGGAGGTGGGGCTTATATTGCAACTTAAAGGAAAACAAAGGTATTGACACATAGAACTGAACAAGAGTCCAATGCATTCACAGAGACTGATGTGAGCAAAAGGCATGGCTATAGTAGAGGTCATAATGAGTTTCAAAGAGAGAGAGTAAGTAGCCAAGTTTGGCTGGCACGAACATATGGGAAGGAGAGTCTGTGATTCTATAAGAATAATATACCTGAGAAAGCAAGTTGAAACTAGATTAACTAGATAGTGGAAGACTTTGACTGTCAGGATTAGGAGTTTATATTTTGTTCAGTAGACAAAAGGGAAGGAGACACTGAAGGTTTCTTTTTTAACCCTTACCTTCCATCTTATAATTGGTACTAAGTATTGTTCCAAGGCAGAAGAGCAGTTTAAATGGTAGGCAATCAGAATTAAGTGACTTGTCCAGGGTTGCACAGCTATGAAGTGTCTGAGACCAGATTTAAACCCTGGACCTCCTGTCAACAGTTCTGGATCTTTATCTTCTGAGCCTCCTAACTGCTGAGAGATTTTTTTTAATGTAATCAGAGGAATACATTAAGAATATTATATGGGCATGGCATAAAGGATGCATTAAAGAGGGCATAAAATAAAAGTTGGAAGATGAATTAAGAAGCTAAAAAAATAGTCTAGACAAGAAGAGAAGGATGTAGTTACAGTGGGAATGGAGATAAGAAAGATTTAAAGAAAGAACTCTTTGTCCTTTCCCTTTCTCTGTCTCTATCTGTCTGTCTGTCTGTCTCTCTCCTATACATATAGTTATGTATACATTTCAATTTTTTCAACAAACAAAATTCCATTCTCTCTCCTTCCTATCCATCCATTGGAAAATGAACAAAACCATTTATAACAAATATTTGTAGTCAAGCAAAACAAGTTCATACATCGGCCATTTTCAATAAACATAAGTAATTCTATATCCTGAATCTATCACCTCTATGTCAAGAGGTGAATAGGTTGCTTCGTCATCAATCCTTTAAAATCATTGTTGTTCACCATTTTGATTGGAGTTTCTTATGTCTTACAAGTGTGTTTTTTTATTTATTTTGCTATTTTATAAATTATTCTATTGCTAATGTCACTCTGCATCCGTTCATACAAGTCTTTTCAGGTTTTTCTGAAATTAGCCTCTTCATCATTTGATAAAGTAGTCAGTGGACAAGAGAATAAGTTGCTTTAGACATGGTGAATTTAGGGTGGACTACTCTCCAGGTTCTGACTAGAGATGAAAATGAAGCTACTAATTTCCCCTCTTAATGGAGGGAGTTTTATTAAGATGTTTTCTTCCTCTAAATTAAATCTTAAAATTCATTAGAGGGCTTTACAGTATTGGATCTAAGACTTTTCTGAAAAAACAAAACAGGTTTCCAATAAGTAAGAAACAGAAATGGAAACACTAAATTCTCCTATATTTCCTTTTCTTGGCAAGTTATTACCTCACAGATTCTTACCACCACCTCCTCTTTTTTATCAGCAAAAGAGGAGGTGGTGGTAAGAATCTGTGAGGTAATAACAGTTAGGAGAGGAATTGCTCAGAGTTCTTTTAAAGGGGTTGCTACCTGCATTCCCACACACTTGGGGATGGATGGACCACATGGCATCATTTGTTGGTATTTATTGGGAACCCCCCTGGGATGAGGTCATTGAACCCATTGCAGTAGGAGCTAGAGACTGTTCTTTATGCTGAGAACAGCCCTTCTGACTCAGCTCAGAACCAATACAATGAAAAGTAATGAGCTTGTATCAATAAACATTTATGGGACCAGTTTCATGCTGGCAAAATAGGCCCTCTAGGCAGTGTCCATCCACCTGCCAGGCCAAGGAAACCAGTCCCTCTTTTGAAATTCTCAGCCATCTTTCTCTCATCAGCGACATCTGGCATTCCACAGCTCAATTCTGAAAGGCCCTTTTGAACTGGACACTTATGTTGGCTTTCTTTTCCCCATCATCCATCCCCGTACAAGATAAAGGAACCAGGAACAGCCCCTGGGATAACTGTTAGATCATTCAAGTTTGTCCATCATTTCTGCTCACCTCTCTTTTCAATGATCCTTTCCTTATTATGGTCCCACCTCCATCTTGTTCAACTCTTGTCCAGGAAGTTATGTTATTTCCTATCTTCTCTTTTCCCTTCTAGGGACAATTAGTGTTTGTGGGTAAAAGAATTAAATGAGGCTCAACTCAGCTAATATAATGACATCCTGAGGAATAAAGTGTCTGAACACAGTTAAAATACATGGCTTCTTATGATATCCATTGATAAATGAGGTTAAGACAAGGAATTTTAGGCACATATTAGACTGGTAGTGATAGTATCCCTCCAATTATATTTTCTAGGCACCTATCTACTCTGCCCACACATAAAGTTAATCTAGGCTTCTATAGTTTACCTAAAAGTCCTACCTGTACAAATTACCTGGCTCCAAAGGGAAAAATAAACAGGTCAATGGCAAAAGGCCCAGCAGATTTTCTAAGGAACTATCTCGGAAAGAGAAGAAAGAAACCAGGTACAATGGAGGAGAAAATCTATATCAGGTTTCCTCATTCAGGGTCTGTGCTAGCTCTATGCAAAAGCATATATTATTATACCTATCTATCTCAGTTTTATGGAAACATGCTCTTTCTCCCTGACCTATGGCTTAAAGTATTTTTCATAAAAAATTCCCATGTTTACCTCTAAAGAATCAGCTATCAAGGCACTCTCAAGAGGACTTGAGAAAAATCCCCTTTTTATCCACCAGAATGATATTATCTTCCTTTCCTGAAACCTTTATAATGTTTTTGAATGAAACTTTTACTAGTCCTCTTACAGTGCTCCCTACACAGTAGGTATTTAACATATGTTTGCTAAATCGAATTAATTCTTGCTTTCTGTTCTAAATTTCAGTTGCTTGGGTGCATGTCTTATTTCATCAACTAAATTATATGCCACATGAGGTCAAAAGTCATGTCTCATTGGCCTCCTCATCTGCCATTGGGCTTTACATATTGTAGGTGTTTACCAAAAGTTTGTATGATGAATGAATGGATTATTTTAATATGAATGTTTTCCCAAGGCCAAACTATATTTAGCATAAGTGATATTATCAGGTGTCAAATCAATATGGACATGGCATCCAGCCCAGAGCAGAGCCACAGAATCTTAAGATACCTCAGATCAGCTTGTAAGATCAGAGAACCTTGTTGCCCAATTGAATATATGATCGTGAATTTTTTGTTCCAACAAAAGACCATCTCCTAAGATAGTAGTCAAAATTATTTTCATAATAATATTGAGATGACTCAGTTTCTAATAAGGCAAATATAATAGATCTAACTCTTAGAAATAAAGTCTCTTTGAGGGGAGGCCTCAACAATTTCTAAAATTATAAAGGAATCCTGAGAGCAAAAAGTTTGGAGAATCACTGTTCTAAGTAGTAGAGAAGCTGAGATTGTTCTCTGTAGGAATAGTCACTCTAAAGAATATTATAGATCTCTGAATGATGCCAGAGATAATGTGGCTTTTTTAAAGAGAATGCTTCTCCTTCAGCTTGGCTTGAAAATGCAATGACTACTCATAGGAATGATCCGAATATTGATTAGAACAGTAGCTCTAACATGCTCTGTTTTTTCAACATGGATTTATTTGTTCATCCTTAGTCAACCTGATGACTCTCAGCTCCCATGGGCTCAACATGTGGGTGCTGGAGTTAGAGCAAACATTTAATTAGCTTTAGCCTATCAAATGATTGACTAGTTTCAGCCTCCCCAGCAGCATAGACAATAGGCATGTAGCTCTATACTCAGCTGATAACTGACTATTTTATAGCATTTTAAGAACAATAATATAAAGACTTTACTGATAGTTTCACAAGTAGGAAATCAAACTTTCCCTCTTACCATTACCAATTTAGGGAATCTAAATAAACTGGTCCTTGTCTGGTTAGGGAAGAAGGTAAGTGGATATTTGGGGAATAATAACTTTAAAGTCTTTTCCTTAGTTTAGGGTGATTAAGAGGAGAAGCTTCCTCTCATGCATACCTTTGAAAGTAACATTCTACCATAACCTAAAGTAGAAGCATGAGAGGAACAGGAGAAGTGATCGTTGTATTGAGTCTTCAGTTCTGCTGACTTTTCCCGTCCACAGATGGAGAGTGAAGATGATAACTTCTACAACCATTAAGCCATTAGCCACATGGAAACATTTGGGAAAACCACTAAGGTGACAAAGCCAATTGGTCCCAATGGAAGAGAAGATGCCCTCAAGAGGTAACTCAGCTTTGCTTCAATAACAATCTTTTGGTCAGTGGAGGGCCCTCATAAAGATCAGCAGCCATCTGGTCTTCATCCCCATTAAAGATAAAACCTCAGGAAATAGCCCTGCATTACAATGGAGAGGGGGAAGGGATTTAAGTTAGACATGGAAAGAACTTGCTAACTCTCAGGCTTTTAAAAAGAGGTTAACAAGGAAGAATATAGATCATTTTCCCTAGAAATGCTAAAGAGGTAGCATAAGGGCCATTATGTTGGAAGACCGGGATCAGGACAATTGGGAGTGTGGACAGGCATAGAGTCAGAGTGGCCATGGCAGCATAAATTTAGAACTGGAAAGGACTTTATGGTTCTTCAGATCTAAATCCCTCATGTAGCAAATAAGAAATCTAAGTCCTGGAAGTGTCATAGTGAATAAGCAACAGGGTTGGGACTTGAACCTAGGACCTTTAATTCTAAACCCAGTGTTCTTTCTCTTTTTCCACATTTACCATGCTTGGCATCAGGAATGAATGAATGGATTGTTAAGCATTTATTAAGCACCTACAACCAGGCACTTTGCTAGGCATTGAGATACAAAGACAAAAACGAAACTCTTTTCTCAAAGTGCTTACATTTTATTAGGGAGACAAGGCATGCATATTGAAGTATATGTGAAGTATATACAAAATAAATCCAAGGTAATTATTTTGGAGGGGAGAGGATAAATTAGAAACTTACTGGGCTAGGCGTGTGGTCAGAGAAGACTTTATTTAGAATATGGTACTTGAGGAGCAGTTGGTCTCATAACTGATTGCAGTTAGGCATGGAATTAGAAGGACCTGGATTCAAATCTGAATTCAGATACTTCCTAGCTATGTAATCCTAAGCAAGTCACTTAATCTCAACTGCCTAGCTCTTACTGTCCTTCTACCTTGTATTGATTCTGAGATAGAAGATAAGAGTTAAAATAAAAAAGGTGGCACTTGAGTTGAGCATAAAGCTATCCAAAAAAACAGGTCATTTTCTAAGAAGCGAGGCAGAAGTGAGGAAGGAAGGAATTTCAGACCTGGGAGATGGGAGAGAGTGTTCTGTGTGAAAAACAGCAAGGAAATTTGGGCTGCATCGTAGAGTATGTAAAAGGTAGCATTGGGTAACAAATCCAGAAAAGAAGGATGGGGCCAAGTTGAGAGAGGCTTTCTAATGCCAGATGGAGAAGTTTGTCTTTAATTCTAGAGTAGAGAACCATAGGAAGAAGCGAATTCAATTCCTACCTTTGACATTTCCTGGCTCTATGATCCTAGAGAAGCACTTCATTTCCATATACTGCAAATAATATTTTGTCACCTAGCTAGTAATATATGAATAAATTTTGGATTTGCATTGGTGGAAAGCATTCTCATATGCTGAGGGAATCATAGATACTTCATAAGCCTACAGAAAAAGGATAAATAGTTTGGAAACATTGAATGAACCTCTTCTTGCTCAACGGCATGACTCAAAGTCATGGCTAATGCAAACACTAGCTAGAAAGAATGGTTGTGGTAGATAGATTGCTGGATTGGGAGTTAAGAAGATCTAAGTTCAAATCTTGTTTCAGATAATGAGCGACTGTGGGCAAGTCACATAAACTTCCTCATCTTCTTTTACTTAATCTATATATTACATTTAAGGGAATGGGTCTCAATAGGCTCTAAGGTCCCTTCTGAATTGATTTTCTGTTAGTTTGCACAGAACAGAGACAAAATACTGGTATGTTGATTTTCCATTAGATTTTATGGATCAGAGACAAAATACAAAAATTTCCTTTTGTTCTAAATTAGAAGTACTATTGCTTGCCCAGGCACAAATATCCTTTCTGCAGGGAAAGGAAGACCTCCATGTGCCAATCTGTTTTTCTTCTCTCCTCTGTTGTTGACACTTACCGCACCATCTTCAGAAGCAGTGTATGCTTTTGTGTGGTAGGGAACCAGGAGGGGTCCAATTTTGCCATCAATCATATTTAATAGCATATGCTATTAATGTAATTTTGTTATTGAAGATTCTCAAATCTATTCAGCAGATTGCACAAGACAATTATGGTTTTAAAAAATACATGCATGCAATCAGATATCACCTTTAATTAGAGCTATGGCAATTAAATATGGTCATTATAAATGGTATATTATAAAATATTCATTAAATAACAGATTCTATGACATATCTTTGATTTAAAAGTAGGTGACATTGGAATCAAACAATGAGATTTTTATTAATTATTTGGCATCTTATAAGATTGTCTGCTTAAATTATTTGAGGAGTGGTTAGAAAGTATCTGATGTTCTAAACACATTTACTCCCTTTCTCCCTGAGTTTCTCCTCCCCAGCATTTTCAGGCAGAACTTATTTTCCCCATCAAATGTACACAAATGGTTTTAAAAGAATCCAATATATGAATATAATATGACACACGAAGTATTTATTAAGCTTCTACTATGTGCCAGGCATCAGGGCTACAAAGATAAAACAAAATCAGTCTCTGCCCTCAAGATTCTTGGAATGGAGTTGGGGGGGGCGCTGTGCATGCAGCATTTAAACAAAGGAATTTGATAATTTGAGGAAGGTAAGAACACTAACAACTTGGAGCAGGGAGAGGAAATCAGAGAAGTCTTTAAAGAGGTAGAGTTTGAGCTCAACCCTGAAGAATAAGAGTTAACAGAGAGAGCTGATGAGTAGGTGAATTCTAGGTACAGAAGACAGCTCATGAGAATGTATGGGAGGGTGAGATAGAAAGTCTCCTGGGAAGCAGTAATAGTTCAGTTTGTGTGGACTGCTTGTGTGGGCTTCAGTATCCTCATCTAAAAATTTAGGCCATTTGACTACCTGGACATGAAGGTCCCTTCTAGCTCTAACCTACTATAATTCTAAATGATAAAGTTCAGGTTCAAGAATTATTTGCAGTGAAGCCAATGGACATCAATCAAGTCTACTGTAAGGCTCTCCAAATTAGAGGGGATGTGTGTGTGGGGGGGACGATTAAGGATCTCACACCAGCAGGCTTCCCTCACAAATGTTCTCTTTTTCATGGCTGTGTTTTGCTTTAGCTTGAGACAAAATTAATGTGGCTTGTATACTAAAAATGTTTCCTTGGAGGAAGTTTGTGAGAGGTGAAGAGGGCTCTAGGGAGAAACACCCTAATATCAACAAAGACTTAATCAGAAGTAAGATACCAGGAGGCCTATTCCATGATAAGTTATCATGCAGCCAGGAGTGTTTTATTATTTTTTCCCTAGTAGCAAAATATAGGAAGGAGAGGTTGAGAGTTATGTTTTCTTTCCTCTTACATATTTCTCCTCTCTTGCCTCCTTGTTTTTGTAAGGAGAAGGTAGCGGGACTGGAACTTCCTCAGGCATTGCCATGGGCTTTATTAGTCTTGGTGTCATTTCGATTTGACAGCTGGGAAAAGAAAAGGCCCAGTACCAGGAGAAGACTCTGTCTAACGCCACACTCTTGTTTCACTTTTAACATTTTGGCTAGAAAAGGATATAGAAAGGAACTGCAGAAGGTGAATAACGACTCCTCAAACAATTTAACATGTTTGAAGTTAATTATCCTACTCTGATGACTGGTTGTCTAGACATTTTAAGTATTTATTTTGTGGTGTCCCCTACAGTTCATAATTAAAGACCTAAAGGAAGGCTCCCGGAGGTTTTTACTGGCCAGACCAGAAATTAGCCACACAGCATACTGTGCATACTGTGGAAAAACACAGGAAGAAGCTACATTCCTGCCTTGGTGCAAGAGAATCTGTGGCAACTGCATCACTATTGATCATCTGTGAGCCTGGGGCACCATATTGATGAATAACGGCACTGATCAACGATGTGCACATCTATACTGTGGGCCTGATGATCCAAGGTTGGGGCTAGGCTTGCCTAGGATTTCTAGAGTTTCTTCATAGTGGGGCAATGAGACCCTATCATTTCTTAATTCCACAGTATCTTACTCTAAAAATATCTGTGCCTGGAAGTCTGGGGACATTACAAAAGACCCTGAAGAAATGTATTGAGGCTCTTTGTGATCCTTGTATAATACAGTGGAAGAATAGAAGTCAGTAGTGATCAAATGACATAAGAGATGTGAAAAATCAGTGAAGTATACATTTATAAGTGACTTGCCTTGGATCACACAGCTAGTAAGTGTGTGATATCTGATTTGAAGTCAGGTATTCCTGTCTCAAGGTCTAGTACTGTGTCCTCTGTACCACCCACAGAGGATGAAAACAGGGGTAAGGAGAGGACAATTGAGAAATTGAACAGTTAGGACATATTGAAAATCCATAAATTTGGGAGTTCGGGCTATTACTATGGGGACACCTTGGCTATTTCTGCCATGATTCAGATGATGACTTGCTGGGTATAGCATGGCCAGAGTGAAGAAAGATTTATTTCATGTCTACCTAGGATGGGAGGCAGGATATAAAATAAGGCTTTTTCTTAATTCTGTTCAAATGTAGCTGTCTTTTTCTCAAATTGTTAAAAGTAACATTTTCTTTGTCCATTAAAATTGAATTCTTCAAAAAAAAAAAACAACTCACTTATGTAATTTATGAACTTTCCTTCATTTGGTTAGGTAGGGAGTACAAGTTTTTTTTTTATTATTCCCATTTTAGAGATAAAGGCACTGAGACTCAGAGAAACTAAATGATTTGACCTTGGTCAAATAGCTACCATGTGAATTCCAGGGATAAGTCATTTAGGTTAAATATCCAAATGCTGCAAGAAATGCTGTACAAAATATAACTCTGGCAGTGGATGGTGTGGAGAAGAATTTTAAAATACTTTCTACCATTTTCTTTTGTTTTATTGATATCACCCTATTTCAGTATGGGAAGGACAAACATCTCTAATGACTCTGTCCCATGAATTAATGATTCTCCAAATCAATTTAATTTAGAGTCTAATAAATTTTCCTAATGGTAAATCAATGTCAAAAATAATGAAAGGACTAATGATTTGGCGTGTTTTCCAAAAATTTTTCCGTCACTCAGAAAAGATACGTATTGTTTAAAATACAAAATTTAGTGCTTTTATTTCATCTAAAATATGTAACTCTTTTTCCCTAGGTGGGTGATTTTCCCTTGTTATTCTCCCAAAGGGATATCAATACTGACTAGAAATGAGTTATCCATTCTCTGACTCCATTATGAAATCAAAAGAGCCAACAACATCTGAGAGAGTGATATTTGCAAAGTATAAAAATGACTGCTTGTATTGCCTAGTTTAGCTGCGTGTGTATGCATGTGCAAGTGGGCTTGTGTGTGTGTGTGTGTGTGTGTGTGTGTATGTGTGTGTGCGTGCATGGAAGAAGTTCTCTTTAGGGATTTTTAATCAAATAAGGAACACTTTGTTGGAGGAATTTGCATAGAACTCTATGCAAATCAGAGATGATAGCATAGACATCTCTAGGATGACCTCTTGCGATTTCTCCCAGTTTTCTGTGAGATTTTTATACATATTGGATTAGAGCTGAAGGAAGATTGACTGAAATGACTCAATATTCCATTCCCTTTAGACAATCAATTAATCAATAACTAAGCAATTGCTTAATGCAAATGACTATTAGGTCCTTGGTTCTGAGCTAGATGGTGTGGGAGACACAAATCTAACACAGGCTCTTAGCCCTCATGTTGCTTACAGTCTAGCTGAGCAGACAAATTTAATAGGTGTAACAGAAAATGCAGAAAACAAGTACTGAAAGGGATAAAGCATGAGCCTGTGATTTCACTGGCATAGGGAACTCCTAGACAAGGAAATCTCCTCCACCAATACAGATAGGCACCTTCTCTCCATTTGTTTTATCTTAAATAGTTGCCTATATCACTAAGAGGTTAAGTGACTTACTTAGGGCCATTCAGCCTATAAATCTTAGAAATAGTACTGATAAGTAGTGACACTGGCTCTAATTAAGGCAGAAATTGAGAGGAACAGGAGTTGTTCTGGGCTTGAATAGGAAACGTTTTCATGAATAAGAGGAAATTGAGTTGTAACTTGAAGGATGAACATGTTATAGATTAGCAGAAAGGAAGAAAGAGAACATCGCAGAAAAGAAAGAATCCTTCCTGAAAGTGGTAGGAAGACATAGAGGAAGGAGGAGACATAATCTTGAATCTTTGAGAGTTTTCTATCTAATTAAAATGGTATTCTTTTTAGGCAGAGTTTTCCTTAAACCTCAGGATTGCTCCACATGACAATATAAACAGCCCAAAGAAAATCTTAAGAGATGCTCTATTGAAGAAGTCATTTTTGTGTCTCCATTAATTGCTTTCTGGGACTCAAACTAAGAAGTATTGAAGAGAGATTTTGTGTCTTTCTTAATTCAGAGAAAATGTACTCAAACCTGGTTGAAACAGGGAGAGGATAGTAGAAGAACCAGATAAGACGACCACAAAGGTTTCCAAGGAGAGGTCTCAGAGGTCTAGAGGTCCCAGCTGAGTAGAACTATGATGGCCCAAACTTCCAAGCCACAAACCTCATTTGTCCACTGTAATGGATGTATTTAATAAGACCCATTGCTCTGCTGGGAGCAGGGTTCAAATACAGTCTAACCTTTCTCCTCACCGTTCTAAACCTCATCAAATATTTAATACAGGAACTTGCATTTCTGCCACGCTCCTTCCCAATCAATACCTAAGAATTTGAGGGGGAAATTCTGTCCTTCTGACCTGGATCTTTGTTTTTGGTTCAGAGTAGACACCAGGGTATGGAAGATGAAAACTGTGGCATTCTTGGTAGCATTCTTCCTTTACATTTGGCACATTTAAAAACTAGGATAAGGGCAGATTGCTACCTGACTAGATGAAGCAAATAGTTTTATTTTCCTTTGAAGAAGGAGCTTAGTTCAAATCTTTGTTCTTAAAGGTCATAATTGGGTCACTGAATACCTCTGTGCCTCAGCTTCCTCATCTGTAAAAATGTAAGGAGGACTAGAGAACATGATCTCTGAACTCACTTACATCTCTTACTCCTTATGATAAGAGGTGGAGAGGTATAGATAGCTCTATGTATCTTGTGTATCACAAACTTTTAGTAAAAATGCTAACTTGAATTGTTCCTATTTTTACCCCAAACCTCCTCTCTCGATTCCTTGATGGCTTGGGTTGATGGGTTGAAGTAGCTTAAACATATCATTCGGGTCTAGAAAAACCATGGTAAAAGGCTTAAAGCTCAGGGATGTGTGAGGGCTCTCTGGGTCTCAATGTCCTCTACTATCAAAGCAGGGAGTGTCTCTAATATTCCTTCCAGCTCTGATATTCTAAATTCAATGTCTTCTGTTGCGGGCACTACTTCTGGTGGCCTTTATTGCATCCTAGGATGCTAGGCAGGTAGAGTACTGCATTTAGAGTTTGAATCCTGCCTCACACACTTACTAGTTATATGATTCTTGGGATTTCATTTAACCACTCAGTCACAGTTTCTTTACCTTCAAAGTAAGGATAATAATAACAAGTACCTTTCGGGTGGTTGTGAGGATCGAATCAGATAATGTATACATAATGGCTTGCAATCATTAAAATACAAAACAAATTCTAGCTATTACTATTATTATTATTATTATTATTATCTGTTATCACCTGGGATGCTCCCTCTGTTAGAGTAGATTGCAGTCATTCTGGATCCCTCACTGTTTCTCATTCTCCATATCTAATCTGTTGTCAAGGTCTGCTAATTTCACCTCCACAACATCTCTCCAAAGCCCCCTTCCATCCTCAGACACTGCCACCTCTGCAGTGTAGGCCCTCATCATCTCATGTCTGGAATATTGCAATTGCCTGTTGATGGATCTTCCCACCTCAAGTCTTTTCTCACTTCAATCCATCATCACTAAAGTGATTTCCCTAAAGCAAAGGTTCAATAGTGTCACCTCTATGCCCCTATCCCCATTCAATAAACTTCAGTGGCTTCCTATTATCTACAGGAGCAAATACAAAATGCTCTATTTGCCATTCAGAGCCCTTCATTGCCCAGCCCGCACTTCCCTTTCCAATTTTCTTATACCTTGCTAACAGGCACTCTTTGATCCTATAACACAGGCTTCCTGGCTATTCCATGAACAAGATATTTCATCTTTTGGCTCTGGGCATTTTCTCTCACTGTCCTCCCATTCCTGAAACACTATTCCTCTTCTGGATGGTTGAAATCCCTGGCTTTCTATAATTCTCAACTAAAATACTACCCTAGCTACTCCTAATTCCAGAACTTTCCTTCTTACTTTCTATTTATCCTGTACTTAGCTTGTTCTCTATATATTTGGTTGCATGTTGTCTTTCCCATTAGATTATAAGCTCTTAGAAAGCAGAAACTATCTTTTGCTTCTTTTTGTATCCCCAGCACTTGGCCTAGTGCTTGGCAGATAGTAGACATTTAATAAATGAATGTTGATTGATTTTTCATGTGTGATTCTTGTTTAAAACATATGACAAATTCCTTTTTTTTTTTTTTTTTTTTTTTTTTTTTAAAACCCTTACCTTCCATCTTGCAGTCAATACTGTGTATTGGCTCCAAGACAGAAGAGTGGTAAGGGTAGGCAATGGGGGTCAAGTGACTTGCCCAGGGTCACACAGCTGGGAAGTGTCTGACAAATTCCTTTTATAGGACTTATCCAGTATATTTTATCAAAGGGGTGGTTAACTCGGGGAACATCCACCAAAAGGGTCCATGAAGAGGTTTCAGGAAATCTGTGACCTTATTTTTATAATTATTTTGATAATTGCATTTCAATATAATTGGTTTCCTTTTCCTACCTATACACATATAAACATATATTACATGCCTATAGCATTTAAAGACATTATGAGAAGGGATCTATTCATTTCTCTACACTTCCAAAGGAGTTCATGATACAAAAAAGGCTAAAAATCCAATTTTAGAGGCTTTCTTCTAGATACTTGACATTTTAAGGATATAAGTGCAATTCATCTCTTTTCCCTTGCTCTCACTCTAAAATTAGCCCACTTCTTTTTTCTGGTAATAGATTCCCTGGATGATTTCTTTTATACCTCCTTACTAGAAGCAAGATTTTATATTCACCATGCAACTACCCATTGTCCTTTGAGTCAATGAGAATTTTGATTCTTTGGAAGTAATATTATTCTATAATTCAAAGTCCTTCACGTCAATAGGAAGATCAGTGTTGGTATAGAAAGGATGGGTTTTTATATTAGACTTAGATGGTTGAAAATACTATGCAGTTATCCAGATGCAATACCTCTTTTTTTTTCCCTTATTCAATTCTGGGTCCCACCTCATGTTCCTCTTGAAGTAACTACCCCATGTCTAGATACTGATGGAATTACCCATATATTATATTCTTGGCAGTAAACCGTCTTCATGAGCAGCAGTGTGGCATAGAGGAGAGAGGGCCAACCTTTATTTGGGAAGACCTATGCTCAAGTCGTGCCTTTAACAAGCTATTCCTACATCTGGACACCTTTCATTGGCCTTGACAATTCTTTAATACTATAAGATAGGACTACTAGTTTCCATTAGCTTAGGGGATTTCCTTAGTTCCCTCAACAGATGAAATCATACATATGAATTTAAAAAAGAAATGCTATTCCATAGTTCATCCACTTGGTGTTTCATATATATATTTGTCTTTCTTGAGTGGCTGGGTCTCATAGAAAGGACTTCATATAACATCCTAGTGATTAAAGTGATCAATTCAGTTGTTGTTATTATTATTACAAAAAATAAAACATCAGCCACCAAAAAATTTTTTTATGTGAAAGATCTGGACATATTTAGATGACACATTGATAGAAACATGAGAAAGAAAAGTACAATCATCCAGATGATTTTCTATATCTTCAGAGTCATACAAATATCTGAACTTTATATAGACTATAAGATTCTGGTGTTTTTTAATTATTTACTAATCGGAGTGAAGGAAGGGAAGCAAATGATGGAGGAAATAGTAGGATACTGTTGAAAGATGTACATAGCTATCATAGGGAATGTCCTACACAGAGTTCAGAGGGTGGTTAATTCTGAGGCATGTAGGTCAAACAGTGGACAAGAGCACTGGATTTGGCATCAGAAAGACATGAGTTCAAATTCCTCCTCAGACACTTGCTAGTTGTGTGACTAAGCAAAGGACCTAACCTCCATCTACTTGAATTTTGTCATCTATAAAATGGAGATAGTAATAGCCCTTATAGATTTGCTGTGAGGATTATTGCATGAGATAACATATGTCCAAAGCTTTGTAAACTTTAAAGTGCTATATTAATGTCAGTTATTGTTATTATTGGAAGAGTTCCCAATCTTTTCAGAGGTTCTTCTTTGCTATACTTATTTGCAACCTAATTTTCATAATTTTCATAACTGAGAATAACAATATCATTTTCTAGGTTTGATAGTACTTATAAATTTGAAATAATTCAGAGGAGAAAATGCTACATGAAATAGACTTGACTTAAAAAATAAATTATAGATTGGATCTCTCTGTTTCTCCCAAGACTGAAAGTTCTGTGGCCACTCAAGAGCCTGAACCCAATACAGATTGGTATAAAAATTTTAACATGCTCCATTTATCCACCTTGAGCTGGTTTTCCCTTTTTCATGCATCTGGTAGGTCTCTGCTCCCAGGGGCTCATCCTAGAGGCCCTGGACTTACTGTGGACACATTAGTTTCTTTAATTCTCCTTGAAGCTACTCCTGAATTCAAAGAAAACCATCAGTCTCAGCCTCCTCAATGTCAAAGATCCAGGAATGAATCACTATGCCTGGCTTTAGGTTTTATTTTAAAATCTGGATTAAAGTAAATTAGAACTTGTTTTAGTTTGAAACTCTTAAAACATCTTGAGATAATTGGTGACTCAGGTGGTGTAATATGGAAACATCAGTGGCCATTGTTGATCTGTGGCATCTCTTGTTAAGTGAGGCAGCTCCTACAAAGCTGTGTGGGCCTATGTGCAAGAGTCCAAGAATTTTCTTAATTTGTAAGTAAGAGAGAGATTCAATAGTAAAGAACTTGATGTAGTTTTGTGCTGCTGGCAACCCCAGCCTAGAATATTGGGGAGAGATTAGGAGGCTCGGCAAAGTGCATGCTGAAATAATAGAAATTAGTTTCCTTACTTCAAAATGGCTTTGGTTGATTAATCAATCAACAAGTCATTATGAGGTATTTGTTGTGATAAGTTCTGTATTTTCAGGGGAATATTGAGGCTAAAATCAACTATAACTTGTGACTGAGAATTGAAACTTTGGATTCAATGGGTTCAAACGGAATAGTATCTCATTTGACCTTGGTATTTGGCTCATTCTTCCATCTAGAATTTCCCATGGGAATATAAGAATTTGCTTGCTGTCTAGTTCTCCAAACAAAATAATAGAAACTCCCCCTCATCCCCTTATCCATGCAAGCATTCACGTTAACATAACATCCATGCAGGCTAGGCGTTATTTAGCCTTACAAGAAATGGACAAAACTCACATTTTAGATCTATCTCATGAAAAACAACTCTCATGGAATAAAAAGCAGTGGTGAAGAAGAAAATAATTCCTGGGTCAAGCCAGGAGTTGTAGGAATACAAACTAGCCAGAATGAGCACTAGTAGTAGATGAGTAAAGGAATTCCTATACACAAAGGAGGAATTACTGACCGATATAAATTTATTTTAGGTCAAGCAAATTTGTTTCTCAAGTGGAAGCTTGAGTATAGGAGCAGAAAGAAATAGAACCATAAAGGAAGTAAACCTGGACTTTGTTCTTCAATGATATCATGAGTGTCAGACTGTTCAAATCCAGAGAAAAGAAATCTTGTGATATTAAGAGCTTTTTCTTTTTGGGAATAGGCAGTTGGTGCAGCTCATTCTTGGATGCTTGTATTGATGTCAATCACTTGTACCAGAGAGGAGGATTTTTGGATTCTCTGGTGGTATCAAACTCAAATAGAAACCGGGGCACTGAACCAAACATAAGGATCCTTTGAGGACTGTAAAATGACTTAGAAAACCACATATTAACATTATCTATATCCTGCTGCTTTTTTATTTATTTCATTAAATAGTTCTCACTTATGTCCTAATCTGGTTCCAGCTCACTTGGGAATGTTATGGGCCCCTGTGTTTGCTCTAACAAACCTAAATTACTTTCTGTGTGTGTATCTGTGAACTCCAAGGTATTCCCACAAGTTGAGGGGATAATATAGGTCAATGAAGGAAGATGAGGGGCATTCATGAGGGATGGAGAGTTTTCCTGGCTGTTTATCAGCTTTATCAGCCTTTTGTATTTTTTGTTAGGTTAAATCTAGCTTGTCCTTCATTTGATGTTATATCAGCCCAGATGCTTGCATGAGAACAGAGGAACTGATGATGATGATGATGATGATGATGATGATGATGATGATGATGATGATGATGATGATGATGATGATGATGGAAGCTTAGCTATTAACAAGATTTTTTTTCCTCAAGGGAAACCTTAGATGGATCATGAAACAAAGAGTGGAGAAATGTTGCTATATAGTACATATAAGATTGAATTTTGAGTTAGAGTTTCAATACTGTCTTTATTGTCTGTGTGACCTTGCATAATTTCTTTGGCTTTTCTAGGAATGATGATCTACAGTCTCATGCTGAGTTTATAATTATGCAAAAAGTCCTCCAGATAGAACTTGATTTATGAAAGCTTAGAAGGCCATAGGTTCCATGACAAAGCCTTCCTTTTTTTTTTTGTAATATTAATAAGTAAACAAAGAGTTACTAAGCCATATGCCAAGTACAATGCTAAGCATTTTACAAATATCATCTTATTTGGTTGTCAACAACCCTAGGAGGTAGATGCCATTATTACCTCCATTTTAAATTTGAGGAAACTGAGGCAGCTAGCAACTTGCCCAGGGTCACATAGGCTAGTAAAGAATCCTAGGCTACGTCTGAATTCAAGTCTTCCTGACTTCAGGCCGAGTACTCTGTGCACTGTGGCACCATCTGACTGCCTATATTTTTCAAGTCACTTTCAGATTTTTGCCTTTCTTATTTCCTTTGACCTTTATCTTCCAGCCAAAGTATAGGATTAGCTTTTCCCTGAACTCAGCCTTCCAGCTCATGCCAATTTTCAGTCAAAGAAGCTGATCCCTAGACCTAATGTGTACCCTAGGTTGTACTGGTAAGTGTTTGACAATTGACTCTCAAAAAAAGGGGGTGGGGATGCATGACACACTGTTAAAGTTTAATCTGTAATTGTTAACATTTTCTCTATTCCTTTCTTAAGCCTAGACAATTAGGGGCAGCTAGGTAGCTCAGTGTATTGAGAGCCATACCTGGATACAGGAAGTCCTGTATTCAAACCTTGTCTCAGTTAGCTGTGTGACCCTGATCAAGTCATTTAACCCACATTGCCCAGATTTTAGCACTCTTCTTCCTTGGAACCAAAACACAGTATTGATTCTAAGATGGAAGGTAAAGATTTTTTTTTATTTAAACCCTTACCTTCCCTCTTAGAGTCAATACTGTGTATTGGCTCCAAGGCAGAAGAGTGGTAAGGGCTAGACGATGGGGGTTAAGTGACTTGCCCAGGGTCACACAGCTGGGACGTGTGTAAGGTCAGATTTGAATCTAGGACCTCCCATCTCTAGGCCTGGCTCTCAATCCATTGAGCTACCTAGCTGCCCCTGTAAAGATTTTTTTTAAATTAAAATTTAAAAAAGTGTAGACAATCAACAACTCCAAAATTAATAAAATAACTCAATTAGCATTTCCTGATCTCTTAATGCTTACGTTGAACATTTAACTATTTTCTCTTTCAAGTCTTCAAGCAGGCTCTAGCATACTCCTACTTCTATTTCCTCCAAAATACTTCCAATTCCTTAAGATTGTTCAGCAACCACTTCAGTATGAAGCCTTCCCAATTATTAATGGCCCCTTTCTCCTCATATTACCTAGTAGTTCCCTATTGGTACATATACTACATTTCCTTTAGTAGAATATCAGTTCGCATAGAACAGAAGATTTAGGGTAGGCCCAGTGCCTAGTACAGTGTCTTAAACATAACAATATTTAATTTTAATGAAAATCTATTAAATTTAATTAGAGAAAAAAGGTGCTGAGGATAAATAGAGAAATTATTAACCTCATTCTATAGATGAATAAATTGAATTTCTGAGATGAAGATCTCAGAGTTAAGGAATGACAGAACAAAGGATAAAAAAGGCAGACCTCTCTTCCCTTAGTTCAGTTCTATTTTAATTCTATAATCAATTTAGGAGGATTCTTTTAAGAAAGGAATAGAAAGGGGTGGAATTGACTTTTTAGGGAACAGTAACACATCAACACAGCTCCTGACAGAGTCTGGAAGTCGGGTACCTCAGTAAGAAGCATTGAGTTATATCCAAACAGGAGGAAAGAAAACCTCTTCATCATAATCAGTGTCCCATGCCCTATATACACACTGATCCATCCTAGAAACCTAAGAATTCCTTCTCCTCCCAATTTCTTCGGTGCCAGCTGTGGATTTATCTCTTACCTTAAAGTGTAATCTGACACAGCGGATGTGCATGTTGTTGAAGAGAATATCTAGTTCCTGACCTGATTTTTTCCCCCACAATATAGTCTTATTGTCTAAACAACCCTATCTGACTGATGGATCAGGACCCCCTCAAAGCAGCCAGAGGCTGAGTTACAAACAGGGTATACTTGAATGTGGTATTATACACAGTCTCTTGGTTCAGTTCCGCTCGGTTCAATCCAACAAATGGATTGCTCATGAATGACTCACCTGTTTTCACACATTCCAGTCAAGTTGTATCAAGAAATGCCACCTGGCCAGAGGTGATATACAATTCCAAGGCATTGTCTACTAGGAGAAAGTTTTATGAGAGGGGCAAGTGTGCCCTACCAGGAACGCTAGTTCTATCTCTCCTTCTGACTATCCAGCCTTACCTCCATATTCTTCTCTGGCACGTCTATCTCACAGCTAATACATGAATACTACTAAAGTCTCAGTTTCATTTGTTTTTAAATTGGGCTTTAGTCCCTGTTTAAACAATGCTGGCAATAATAACGATTAACAAAAATTATTCCCTTCTGCCTGCAGGATGAGGTGCAAAGGTCTCAGGATATCTTTCAAGGCCCTCCTTAACTAATTAGACAGTCAACACCCCAAACAAGTATTGATTAAGTACCTGCTAGTATCTCTGCTATTAGGGCCTGGTGAGCCCTTTTCAGGGCTGCTCTGCTCCTTCGGTGTCTACTTGCCACCCAACTCCAAGGCTTATTCTTAAACTTCACCCTCTCTGTGACATTGTCTCTTCCAAATAGACTTGAAGCTTTAGATCTTAGAATTTCCATTCCTGGCCTGAAAAAGACCTCAAAAACTGTCTTTTCCACCCCTTTATTTTATGAAGAAACTGAAGCTCAGGGAGGTTAGATGACTTGCCAAGCTCACAAAATTATTGAATATCAGAGGTGGTACTTGAATCTGGGTCGTCTGAGTTTAGAACAGTGGTTCCCAAACTTTTTTAGCCTACCACCCCCTTTCCAGAAAAAATATTACTTAGCCCTCTGGATTTTTTTTTATTTTAATAGCAATTAATAGGAAGGATAAATGCACCTGTGGCCATCACCACTTCCCTGGATTGCTTCAGCACCCACCAGGGGTCGGTACCAACCACTTTGGGAATTACTGGTTTAGATCAAGGGCTCTACTCACTAGGCTACACTAATGGATAAGAAATGCATCATCTAATGCATTTAGCATTGTACTGGATAGGTGCTCCAGAAGTAAAAGGTAAAGGGGAAGCTAGGTGGCTGATGATGGCCCAGAATGCAATGCAATAAAGACACAAAATATAAAAGTAAAATAGTTTCTGTCTCCAAGAAACTTTTGTTCTGCTGAGAAGGATACAAATGGTTGCATATAAGTACCACATAGAAATCCAATATAAGAAAATAGAAGTAAAAAAAAAATTGGAGAAATCAGCAGTTTCTGCAGGAAGGTTTCATTTGAACTGATCCTTGCAGGCAGCTAAGGCTTTGAAGAGGCAGAGGGAAAGAGAGAAGACATTGCTAGCATGGTCATCAGACTTCAAAGACACCAGAGATGGGAGAAGCAAGAGAACCATTCTGACTGGAATGTAGAGTAAGGGGTGGGCAATAGGTCATTATCCTGGAAATAAAGGTAGGATTTAGATTGGGAAGAGCTTTAAATGACACCAAAGCGTTTATATCTTATCTTGGAGATAATAGGGAGCCACTAAAACTGCCTGAGGTGACTCAATGGGTAGAGATCCAGAAGGTACTAGGTTCAAATCTAGCTTCAGACACTTCCTAGCAAACATTTGACCCTGAGCAAGTCACTTAACCCCAATTTCCTAGCTGTTCCCACTCTTCTGCTTTGGAATAAATATTTAGTATTAATTCTAAGATGAAAGATAAGAGAAAAAAAATCTTTCTGAGCAGAGGAGGGACCCAGTCCAACTGCACCTTAATAATCCAAATTTGGAAGTTTTGTAAAGGAGAATGAGAGAAAGACATTCCTGTGACCATCTTACCTTCAACTTTAATTAGAGAGAAATTATTTTTTTCCCCAAGCACATGAGAAATTGATCTGAGATATAGATCATAGGCTAACTAAATTTGGTTTTCTGAGGCAATGAAGTAGCAAATGAACTCTGCTATAGCTAACTCCCCCATAGAACTGTTGAAGAACTCCCAGTTATTAGCCATGGGCATTTTCTCACTATGAAGGGTGGTACTAAATTCCTTATGATATTCATTTTCCATATGAAGAAACCCAGACTCAGACAGGTTAATTACTTTGTCCAGAGTCACTCAACAAATGATCATCAGAGACAGGATTTGAATTTGGGTCTCTTTCTTGACTCCAATTCCAGTTCAATAAAGTCAGTTCTTGGGGAGAACCAGACATTTTTCAGAAGCAAAGCAAGCATTCCTCAGTTATTTTATGGCCTGGGTCTTTAATACTCTCTTTTCTCATGACATTAAATGATTAAGATCACAACGATTAAGATGACCATGTGAGAAAGAGCCTTCAGAAGCTACCAGTCTGCCTCTCTTCCTCTGACTGTGATTGCCTCTATCAATCAACTAGCAGTTCAGACAGATCAATGCCTGAATGGAAAAGCATTTATTAAAGGCCTGTTATGTGCTAAGTACTGCGCTAAACTTTGGTGATATAAAAGCAAGGTCCCTGACTTCAAGGAGCTTACATTTACATCGGAGGAAACAATGAACATTGGAGAATAATGATCAGAGACCTGCAATTGGGTCAGACAACTTACAGTCCTCGTGAGTGGGGAGACTGACACACTCCATCCAAGA
This sequence comes from Gracilinanus agilis, assembly GCF_016433145.1. NCBI lineage: Eukaryota > Metazoa > Chordata > Mammalia > Didelphimorphia > Didelphidae > Gracilinanus > Gracilinanus agilis. Next base: position 297,332,906 of record NC_058131.1, on the reverse strand, counting down.
ACCATGGTACAGTTGATTTGATCATAGATCCAGAAGTACAAGAATTGGAGAAAGGAGGAAAGAGTATTTGGTAATGGCAAGAAAGTTGTTCAGATTGTCTAGGAAAAGTCTAGAAAATAGAGAGTGAAATGAATCATCCATAACATCCTGTGCCAGCTGAAGCCTAGGGAACATCACCCTCTGCTCAGAAAGTTCCTTCTTAGAGCTCAACCCTTGCCCTTAGGTAGCTTAAGTCTTCCTCTTCTTTGCTATTTAATGGAGATAAGGCAGCTTGAATCACCAGATCAGAACAAAATACTGGGAACTAACAAGTAGCCCAACATACCAGCTCCATTCCAGCCTACCTTCTCACAGCCGATTTGTCCAGAGAAAAAACAGGCCTAAACAAAGGCCCTGCAGAATAACAGCTTCCCTCCCTCTTTCCCTCCTCTCCCTCTCCCTGCTCCACAGCCTGCAGCCTCCCACAGCCCCCCCTTCACCCCCATTAATGAGAATCAGAAGCAGGGAGAGTGAGGACATGAAAGAATAATTCACTTCTTATTTATAGGTCTCCACCGGAGCACCAGAGGCAATGTGTGGTCCCTTACCTAAAGCAGAGAGCAGAACCCTTGCAGGGCCTGGGTCCTAACATAGGCTAAAAGCCAGTGACCTTGGGAAACTCACTTAACCCCTTGTGCCTTAATCTCCCCAGCTGTACAATTAGGTAAAAGTCAGGTTTCAATGGAAAACAGATGCTACCTCAGAGGTGAAGTCTCTTGAGCAAACAAATTAAATAATAAATAAATACTTTAGGTTTTTACTAGCAAGGAGCTATTCTGTACCTCCTTCCAGGCTGCAATTAGAGTGTCCTTGTTGTCTCGTGGAGTTTTAAAATCTGAGCATAAATGAAAAAGCTCTGGAAAGTCTGAAATTCTTTCTGTCTCCAGCCTTCCCCACCCCCGACCTCCACCACACTTTTTGTTTTGTTTTAGGAAAGGCTGTTCTCACAAGCCACACTCTCACGCCAATGTTGTGTTCATTCATTTAGTCTATCAGTCTGTCAGTCAGTCGACGGTATTTATTAATGCTCTTCATTCATTTTTTGCTAATATAAAAAAAAACCCTATTGGCTGGGATATTCAGGGGTGGGCTGGATTATTTGGGGAATAACTGGGATTAGCCAGGAAAATTCTCTCCTTTTTTTTTTTTTCATCCAGGAAATTATTATGGGACTCCTACTATGCTCATACACTATGATGTGACTGCCAAGGACAATTCTGGGGGAGTTGCCTCAAATCTGACTGAGTAGACTAGATAAGGATCAAGGTTACATTTTATTAGAGGGCAGCACAGGAACTAGAGCTGGGGCAGACATTAGAGATCAAGATGAGGGGGAAAATGAGGCCCAGAAGAGGAAAAGGGACTTGTTCGAAGTCTCATAGACAGAGAACCAGGTTTTGAAATCAGGACCCCTAATCCCAATTCCATGGTCTTTCCTGTATTTAGGTTCAACTCTCGTGAAAAATCTATCCCCGATATTTGGATCTATTTTTCTTGATTCACTGAGTACTGTTTTAGTGAAGAAAATACTGTCTTTCTTGACTGGTTGGTAATCTTGCCTTGCTTAAATGCTGTCACTCCAAATATCCATTGTCATCCTTCAGACCATAAAGCAGAGAAGGTGTAGGATATCTTGGTTTGGCTCTATGTCCGTTCTATTATATTCACTATTATTTTTCCTAAACCTCTTTCTCCTACAATCAGAGGGCTAGGGGTGCTGTGGAGGGGGTGGAGGAAGTACTAAGGAGAAGGAAGAAACGCAGGCTATTGAGGTTTGGTCTAGGCCAGGCATTAATTGAGAAACCCAAAGTGTGGAAGGACCTGCAATGCATGCCATTCAACTCTTTACTTATGTAGGACAGTCTCCCTGCCAAGCAAGTCCTTTTTCTGTTTCCTTTTCTTTTTCCACCTTTCTTTTTATCCAGTTTCCTAACTGAGTAGGAGACAAAACAGACAAATGAAGAGGAGACATGTGTTACCCCAATTCCAAATCCCAGCCGCATCTGAACTGAGCATTTTATTTTCATTGACTAATAAAATAATAATAGCTTAACTTTATATAGCACCTTAAGGTCTACAAAGTACTTCATACACATTATCTCTTTTGAAGTTCATAACAACTTATAAAGTAGGTATTGTTATTCCCACTTTACAGATGAGGAAAATAAGACTCAGAGAAGTTATGTGACCTGTACAGTGTCATACAATTAGGAAGTACCTTTGGTTATATTTGGAACCACACACACATACATACATACACACAGATATGTTTCTCTTCATTGAACAAAAAGGATCTAGGTTTGAATTGAGAAAAACATCGCATAATGACTTTATATGTTATCGTTCCGTTAAAAAGCTCCTTATTGGGACTCAAGTTGGCTCAGTGTATAAAAAAACAGTCCTAGAGGCAAGAAGTCCTCGGATTAAATCTGGCCTCAGATACTTCCTATCTGTGTGACCTTGGGTAAGTCACTGAACCTCAATTGCCTAGCCCTTCTTTTCTGCCTTAGAACTGATACCCAGTATTGATTCTAAGATGGAAGGGAAAGGATTTAAGAAATAAACAAAGAAATAAATAAAATAACTCAAGGCTTTTACAGATAGAATTTATTGTTTCCACATTTTCTCTTAGGCTTGGTATCATTTGCCTTGTTTTACAGATATAAACTAAGATCCAGAGAAACTGAGCCCCATGACAAATGCCAATCAGGAACAGAGAGAGGCAAGGATGAAGGACCTTGTAACAATCTGTTCAAGGCTAGCTTTCATCAGATAGCACCTTGAATGCAAGCATCCCTTCTTCTATCCCACGGTATGACTCAACTGTCCTTTGTAAATCTACTATTCTCCTTTGAAGATGAACTTTTTATTTTTTATTTTGATGGTGTTCTTTTTATGCTTAGGAATAACCCAGGCATTAGAAGAACTGTCTGCCTAGGTATTGGGGGATTCTTTGTTATCTTTTTTTTAATTTCATGTTTTTGAAAAAATATATCCAATTGAAATATTTACCTGGATGACTAAAGTTACAAAAATATACTTGAGATGATATTAAAGTAACTGATACAGAGAAACTTTCTTGGTGATAAGACCCACAGCAAATGTCACACAAAAAACAATTTTGCAAACTAGTTTGAGCACAGTAGAACAGGTGCTGCATTTAGAGCTGGAATTCTAATTTTAAATGAATTTTAATTTTATAGATGAGGGAATTGAGGACCAACAAGGAGAAGGGCATTGCCAAGTTCACAAATGTAGTAAATAGCAGAGTCAAGATTTGAACCTAAGTCCTTTGACTCCCAATCGAACATGCTTTCCACCTTTCCACTGTACCATATTACCTCCTGCCCAATGAATACCATCCACTCCCTGTAATAGCCCTTCTAGGCTACTACAGTTGTCATTCATGTAAGTGGCTCTTCATCCCCTCTCTCCTATTATGCCTGATCCATTCACTCAAAATCCTTCCCTGATTCAACTCCATTTTAAATGGAAAGGAGCCATAAAGCTCCTTCAATTTTTTTTTTTTGGTCCCACTGTTTTCTTTCTCTGTCTGATTTCTTCCAGATCTGTGACACATAGAAGATCATGGATTTCCATCATAGACTGGAGCATCTGATCAAAGATTTAGATCTGGAAGGATTGGGTGAGTTATTCCCTCCAATTTTTTTTTTTCAGAGGAGTAACTCAGTCTTAAGGAAGTGAAATGATTTGTCCATGGTCACATGGATTGTAAGATACAGAGCCAGGATAATAACTGGGATTCCCTGACTCTAGATTCAGCACTTTCAACCTTTATCACACTATCCCTCCTACTCGCAGATAAAACTGCCAAAGACCTGTCCTCTCTGGTTAAAGCCCAAACAAACTTTTAAAATACTAGACTTCTAATGAGCCCAATCTGAGGTTTCAGCCCACTCATTCCCAGGCTGCAATCAAAGGTTCTCTTTTCTATGAGATTGTAATTTCTAGAAAAGCATTTGATTGTTGCATTGAAGTGTGCACTGTATGTGTAAAAAGGTGTTTATGAGGTTTCATACAGTATAGTTAATAACCAACCAATACCATAGCCTTTTACAATAGGGGACCCTGACTGAGAGCAGATATATTGGGCCATTCTGTAACATGGTAATATACAATTAGAGTGGCTGGTGGTCTGGAATATAAACCTGAAGGTGTTGGCTGTAGGTTTGCAGGTCGGCTCTCCCTACCAATGACAGGAACATGTTTGTGCCTTCCTCAGGCTGGGAAGAACAGTGTGTCCATGCTGCATCGCAATATCTAGAAGTGAAGTTCTAAATCTTGGGCCGCAGAATATGCCTGGCAAGGTGAATATTATTCACAGGGCAAGGACCAATCAGCACAGATTTCAGGAAAACCAGCCACCACTTTTGTTGATTCATAAGATAGAATTCCACAAAGGAGAGAAGGGCCAGCTGCCTGTGGAATTTTTGTGGAATTTATGCACATTAGTCTAGCTGGACCCACATTGCTTTCCTGGTTTTTGCCAAGCCCCCAGGGAACCTTGGGAGGTTTTTCTCCTGTGGAACCAGGCAGCTCAAAAGGATTTGGACAACTTTTGAAATGGGAGTCTAGGATTTAAACTTAACCTCATATGCACTTGCTTTTTAAAAATATTATTGGTAGACACATTTTATAACCCTGATGTCAGGAGATCACACTAAATAAAGCTGTACAGGTTATCTTACAGTATGGAACATTTTTTTGTTTTGTTTCAGGAGATGAGTCTTGATATGAATAGCCACACTTGTCCATCTAAATATGCCAGGTTATAATGATTGAAGCTGATTTCAGGCAGGTATATGCAGTGGCAGAGCAGAAAATTTGGTGAATTCAACAACATACAATAGTTCAGGGGTTTACATTCTGGCTGTGTAACTTACTATATGTGTGATAATAGCCAAGTCAATTGTCTTTTCTTGTCCTCCTTTGTATTTCTCCTCTCTAAAATGAAGGGTTTGGAATAGATGCTCCCCAGGGTTCCCTCCTACCTGTCAAGCCTATTATCCTATTCCATTGTACAACATTAGTTCTTATTTTCTTAAGATACTAACCTGTATTGGTAGAGGGAGTTTTGTCATCTGGGAATTTCCCGTACTAAATAAATCACAGGTCAAGTCCTTATTCCATGTATCTATTTTTAGCTACAAGGTCTCAGGTTAGATTCTGAATGGGATCAAGAAAATTTTAAAAAGAAAGAAAGAACAAAATTATGCCCTCCCTTAAAGAACTTGCATCTGAGTTGGAGAAGCAGGCATATGCAAACAAAATGATAATACCAGGCAGCATGTTGTTCTTCACTGGTGTACTATTTATCCTATATTAATCATGTTCTGATTTTTGTGACCCTTTTTAAGGTTTTCTTGACAAAGATATTTCAGTAGGTTTGCCATTTTCTTCTCTAGCTCATTTGACAGATGAAGAAACTGAGGCAAAAAAAATTATGTTATTTGCTCAGGATCATACAACTAGGAGTATCTGAGGCTAAATTTGAATTCAGGTATTCCTGACTCCAGGAATTTTATCCACTTCACTACCTAGTTGCTCCTAGAAAGAATGTAGTAATTATGGTTATAAAAACTAAGTCCTATGGAAGAGTTAAGAGGAGAAAGAAGTCATTGGGATTTTGGGTGATGGGGTAGGCATCACATAATTAGGAAAAATGTTGAATTCAACAATAATGAAAAGTAAGTATTAGAGATAAAGAAACTGAAGGTCAGAGAAGCTGACATACAAAGTTGCCTAGCTAGTAGAATAAGATAAATGCATAGGATATGACGAACATTTATTAAGTGAAAGCTCTGAGGATTTTGTTGTTTGTCCTTCATTTTCAAAGACCAATGGCATCATAGGGTGGTATTTTGACTTGTTCATAAATTGGAATTAAGTGAGGTAGAGTTGCACAAAGTCATCAGCTTCACTCTCTCTTCTAGAATCATCAAAGTTCAGTGATAAGACAAAAGTCAGGACTACTGGTAATGTCCTGGGATGCAGTGAATGACTTCTGGTGTCTTTGGTGGTTGACCGAACTCTAACCTTTCCACAATGCCTGCTTCAGCTACCTTCATGACCATTGGAAGAAATGATTTCATCCACCCATCCTGCCAGGCACTAGGCTAAGGTCAAGGAATACACATAAGAAAAAGAGATATAGTCCCTGCCCTGAAGGAGCTTACTATATAATGAAGGAAGACAATGAACAGAACCCAGGTCTCCTCCCAAGGCCACTACACTAGTTTCTTCATTATCCTGTAGGATCACATAGTCTCAAGTTTAAAATACTTTCCAGCTTGGGCCCATACTCAAAAATCTTGTTCTCTACTGTAATTTTTTTGAAGGACCTAGCATCACTTCTACAACCTGACAGGGCCTCAAGGAAGAATGATAGTGGAAAATTATTCTTTATAATGTTTTCAGTGTTAGAAAACTCTGTGGCACATACATATTTATTTTGTCATTAATGAAAATTAAGGGAACAGTCAACAATAAGCATTCTTACCATTTCCAGCAGAAGTTAACTAGTAAAAAACAATCACACCAAAAAGGAGGTAGAAAAAAGCCAGGAGACTATTGAGTCAGCAAATGCTGAATCTCTTTGTCAGAGTTGTGGTAGTCATAGAAAAATTTGGTTTTGAATGTAAGTTAATTAGTAAAATCTTATTTAGAAGCATAAAGGAAGGTTTTGAGTAGGATTGACTCATAAATTAGAAACAGGAGAAGATAAAACAAGTTTATAGAAAACTTGGTGAGTCTCAATTAAACCAGGTTTTCCAGAGTGCATTTAAGGATGAAATTGGAAGGAGGATAATAAGCAGTTAAAAAAGAAAAGATCTGTCAAATTTTCTATAACAAACAATTTTATCCATCAATGACAGTGGAATCACTACATTTATAACTCTAATACCATAGTCTCTAATATGCAGCATAAAGAATCAGAATGATTCCAAGAGAAACAAAATTAGTAAGAGCAGTTGAGTCGGACCAAGTATTTAGGTCCATGCTTGAAGTGACACAATTTTGAGGGACCTGAAGTAATAGTTATCAAGATTACCAGAAGAGAGGAAGACACCATAAAAACATAGAAGCAAAGTATTGATGTTCTTACTAGTAAAAATAACTCCTGAGATTTCACAAGTTAGGTTAAATCACACCAGATCACATCATTATCATCAAACACCTGACTGATAGGTAAAGAAAATTTAAGAGGCTACTGTACTAATCACTTAGTGCCTATGAAAAGGCATTCCGTTCATTAGTGCAAAATACATCTTCAAAGACTTTTCTCCAAGATGTCTCCCTTGTAAAAGCTGAACTTGAATAAGGTTCTTTGAATAAGTTACTTTGATCTAACAACTGAGATAAATTTAATAAGCACTGATTATTAATATTAATAAAATAAAATAAAAAAGTTGTAGTTGTATGTTCACTAAAGGTTGTTGTCACACTAATAGAGGTCATCTGGTGTAGAATTCAAATGAAAAAGGAAATCTTTCTAAGTGCTGAGGTTATCTAGGTGATCCCATTTACAGATAACATTTTTCCTTTCAAATCAAGCCTCAGGAAATTGTATATCCTCCAAAATATGATGCAAAATCACTCAAAAAACCTCTTTGAAGGTAAGAATTGCTTTTATTTTTTTGCCTTTTTTTACTCCAAATTCCTAGCATAATATTTAGCACATAGTAGGTCATTTCTGATTTTAATTGAAATGAATTGTTATGAACCCCCCCCAATGTTGGAAAATGGATCATTAGTATATCATAACTGAAGAGAACATTTGAGGACAAATGCAGCAGGTGCTGTAGAGGAACAAGGAATGGCAAACTTGTCCTTGTTTCATGATCCTGATGACTATTCTCCTAGAAATGTAACACCCTCCTCACCCCAATAGCCTGACAAGCTTCTTTCTGTCCAAAAGTAAGAAAGGAAACCATGAGGCTGCCTAAGTAGGCCCACTTGGAAGTGTAAGTGGGACCAGACAAAATGGAGAAGCAACAAAAACAGGCTTGCAATACAACAATTTAGTCAAAGTCAAATATAGACTTAGCAACTAATTACAGGAAAAAAGCTGTGAAGTGCGTTATAAAATCAAGTGTTTGCACAGAAACATTTTTGCTAGAAAGCGAAGTGGTAGCTCATTTGCATGTTGGGTATTGTTAGCATACAAAGGAGCTGAACTGCTAAAATTAAGATAGCAAGTTGTTTGAAAACCTCATTTTAAAATAGAATAAATCACACTGGAGACAGATGTTTAAGAGCTCCAGATTTGGGAAGAACCAGTGTCAAGTGCAAGGACTGAGCCTTTGCCAGGGTCGAGTCAAGGCTCCCATAGACTCTTCCTTAAAGGATCTCTAACACGGGGGCCATTAATTTAACTGGTATAGCAAGTGGCTTCCTTTGTGATTAATACCAAAGGTTCCCTATATGCAAAGCTTTGGACCTGGGCCTGATTAGGCATGGAGTGTAGACAAGGAGAAAAAAGAAAACAAAGTTTTTGTATTTAAGAAGTTTAAAATCTAATTGGAAAAATAGGTGAATACAAATATTGTCCCTTTTTTCTTCTCCCAATCCAAATTCTATAATTCTTTAATAGGAACAACAACAACAACACTTAACTGGCATTTATATAGCACTTTAAAATTTACAAAGTGATTACATGTATCACCTCATTTGCTCCTCACAATTTGTTTTTATGGTATATAACCTTATATAGACTCTCTGTACTGCTCAGCAAGCCTTCTACTCTAACAATTTGGAATACAGAATCAAGATAAAAAATTATCTGGCAGGCTAGAACACTGGCTGAAATGGAAGATAAAATTTGAAGAGATTAAATGTAAAATCTTATAAATGGATCCAAGACTAATCATCAAGATCAAGAGGAGAGAGAAAAAACACACCCAGAGATAGATACACAGAAAAGAGAAAAGGGATGGGGAATCACATCTGTGGAAGAGTAAATCGAGAACTCACCTGATACTAAGGAAATGGGAGTTCGGCTGCCACCTCTGACATATACTGGCTGGGTAAACCTGAGTAAGTCATTAAAATTTAGTATTACAGGCAACCTTCTAATTCTTGAGGTTATAAGGAGTATGCTGAATTCCCTTCGTAAGGAAAATTCCTCACAGGGAACTCTTTACATTGACAAAATATCAGAATTCTGTGCATGTACCAATACATATATGTAATACATACATGCATATATAAATATGTTTATTTAAACACCAAATATGTGTACCAACATAACATTTTCTCTATAAGTAAAGTAGACATCAAGCTGCCTCAGCATTTATATTCACACACATATATGTATACTTTTATATGTATGAATATATATGTAGTATGCCTATATATCTATAGAAATGTATATAGTTATATATATGTTTAAGTAGTTGTATATGAATACTTTGTATACATGTATATACACATGTATATCATGTATATTTATGTACACATATATACATACTCACATATACAGCTGTACAACCTATCCATATCACTGTCATAGTTTATACTATAATCATTCTTCTTCTCTTTCTTCCCTCACCCTGTGAAAATGGTTAAGGTCAAGCTCTTTTGAGTTGATATGTATGTATTTCATCCCAGAGGCTCTTCAGTGTTCTAAGTCTTAATATAACTAGTTCTGGGTCATCTGCAAAGAGGAAAATCTGGAGGACCTCATCATCTTTAGAGAATTCTTTTTGGATATGGATGATGCACTGATTCTCATACATGACAGTAACAAACATCTTTGATGAATGTTATGCCTGCTTGTTTAATTCTTTATCCAATATGAATGACCAGAAAAAAAAAACCATTAAACAAGGTTATCTCTGTTATATCTTTCAAGGAATCTTGCATAATTTTAGCATATCCATGGGAGACACCTTGTGGGAAGTGAATTTTTACATAGTATTTTGATCTGATTAATCAAATGAAAATTTTTTCATAGTCAAAGAACAGTAGGCATAATGGGGTTTCATCCATCTCTCAGTTAATAATTTGATGATAGGTAAAATAAAAATGTGGTCTATTTTTTCTCAGTAGGTTTATTAGAAGCAAGAGAGAGAAACAATTTCTCTTGTCTGCATCCCTCACTATCAAATACTGGGTAGCTGAGAAAAGCTGCATTATATAACATAAATCTGTAGTCTAGATGACTATAACATTAGATGAATTCATACTTGGTTGAATAATTAACTCCAAAGAGCAGACATTAAAGGACTAGTGTCAATTGACAGAGGCTTCTCTGACTTAGCATCCAATCCATCTATCCTAGGGCTTGTGATAGTTAATATTGTGTTGGTTTAAAGATAATACAATATTTGGAGAGACTTCTAATACTTTGGATGATGGGGTTAGTATTTAATAAAAATCTTGAGAGACTAGAATGACTGGCCATATCAAATAAGTTAGACTTTAGCAATGCTATTGCTATTACTAATAATATTTGCATAATGCTTTAAAATTTACAAACCCTTTAACACATATAATATTACCTGATTCTCACAATAACCATAAAGATAAATGCTATTACTATTCTCAGTTTGCAGAGGAGACAATGGGGTCTAAGAAAAGTTAAGTGATTTTTCCAGATTATACAGCTTGTTACTATCTGAAGTAGGATTTGCATTTTTTTCAGATTCCAAGTCCTACATTCTATATTCTAGACGAGGGGTCAGCAATGTAGGGCTCTCCAGCCATATCTGGCTCTTTTGAGGGCCAGATATGGCTCTTTCTGCAGGAGCCATAAAATCAATTTTTTTTTAGGCGCTGTTACAGGAGCGCGCACTGTGAGCACTGTACGGCTCTCATGAAATTATATTTTAAAAAATGTGGTGTTTATGGTTCTCATGACCAAAAAGGTTGCCGACCCCTGTTTTAGACCAAGGAAAAATGTAAGGTTCTACACTTGAGTTCAAAAAATAAATTTCACAAGCCCAGGATGGGAGAGCTGTAATTTCACAGTAGTTCTTTTGAAAAATAAATGGGGATTTTGTCTGAAAGCTCAAAATACATGAAACAGAAACTCAAAAAACTAATATAATTTTAGACTACTTCATGTGGGATATAGGGCCAAGAAAAAGGAAAATATTGTCTCCACTGTATACTGACTGCCCTTTTCACATCCCATATAGAATATTACACTCTAGGTACGCTGAGTTAGAGAGAAATTGACAAGCTGAAGAGTTTCCAGAGGAAGTCAAATAGGATGGGGAAAGCACTGGACACTGTGCCATATGAGCATGACTGTTTATAGGTATTTAACCTGGAGAAGAGGAATTTAGAAAAGGTATTATATCTCTTTTCAAGTATTTCAAACACAATGTAGAAGAGGGACTAAATTTGTCCTTTTTGCATTTGGAAGACAGATTAATAGCATCAGATAGAAGTTGCAGACAGATTGATTTAGACTTGATGTTAGAAAATAATAAAAACTAAAACTAAAAGAAGAACCTCCTAACTATTAAAATTGTCCAAAAGTAGAAAGAACTTCCTTAGGAGGTATAGGATTTCTCCTCAGTGGAGTGCATCATTTGGTTGTGGTATGACTACGTGAAAATGATACAAAGTGAATTCTTTTACAGGAATGAATGAGAAAAGAACAAAGGTATAAATGTTTAGCAACTGGGCTTTCTGGAAAACAAATAAATAAATAAACAAACAAACAAATAAATAAATAAATATAACCTACTTTTTAAAAAACCCTTACCTTTCATCTTAGAATCAATACTGTGTATAGTTCTAAGGCAGAAAGGGGGTAAGGGCTTGACAACAGGAGTTAAGTGACTTGCCCAGGTTACATAGATGGGAATTGTCTAAGTTCAGATTTGAATTTGGGACCTCTTTTCTCCAGGCCTAACTTTCTCTCCCCTGAGCCACCTACCTGCCCCCACACAACCTGGTTTTAAGTTTAATTTGTATTATTGACACTTTCTATATCACTTTCTTAGCTCCAGAAAATTAAAAAATAATAAATCAATATGTAGTATTGAAGAGCACTATGATGTATAGCATTTTCTGATAACTGAGGTGTAAATGATTACAGGAAAAATTTAACAATTGGAAGTTGGCATGAGTTGGTTCCAGCACACCCTTGGGCTAGGTAGACCTTCCAACTCTGAAATTCTGTGATTTTGAAAAGGTTCTTATCAACTTAATTTTGTGATTTTTCCCAGTGTCAGGTAGTAGCTTGGAAGCAGAGGTGAAAACATCATAGAATCTTAATGTTGGAAGGATGCTCAGATCCCATCTAGTCTAGCATATACCGTAATGGGAATGCTCACTATCACATTCCTAATTAATTGGCCATCCAGTTATTTGTTAGAATGATTCACAAAATGGAAAATCCACAACCTCTCAACACAATCATTTTGATTTTCCCACAGTTCTATTACATTGATTTTAGGGTTGATTCAGCAGAACTTCTAGACAGCATGGAGTTCTAAGATAGTAACTACTCGAGCATTTCTGGGGCAAACTAAACGGTTGAGTACATAGGTTCTAAAGGAGTAACTAAAGACAGAATAGGGGAAATGACCTTACAGTGGGTCAAGGGACCAAAAGTCTCAATAAGAAAAGCTATTAGTTTTAGTGTGACTAACAGTGAAGGAAGAGTCTTAGGAGGTTACAGACAAGGACTGGAATTTTAAATTCTTGCATCTGGTAGGGGTCTCACTTTCATTACGTGGCTATGATTAAGATATGGCCATGCTAGTGTGTGAAAGAAGTTGTTGGAATAAACAAGGTGAGGAATCATGCTCTTTAGACCGTTTGAAAGATAATCAAAGTACATAGTGAAGTTTCTGAAGATGATGACAGAAAGAGTTGTAGAGGACAGTAGTAAAAGCAATGAGAAAGTTGAGAATGGCCCGAAGGTGCCAAGGATTTCAAAATAGGAAACATTACTAGGATGGTGAAAGAAAAAAATTCAGTGTCAGTGAGGTAAGGGAAGCAGAGAGAGTAATATAGTTGGAAAATCACTAGTGTTGGGTCAAAAGTCTTGGATTTGGTTTTTCTGGGTTAAGATGGCAGCAGAGTAAGAAGCAGCTCTTAACCTCTCCTGACCGAAACACACAAAACTCCTCAAGGGGTCATAAAAACAAGTCCAGACGAACAGAGGAACCCACAACAGGGCACAGCATGGAAGGTACGTGGAATCGAGGCATTTCCATGCTATAAAGGGGTGAAACAGCTCTCACTAAATCTCGGGCTGAGCAACCACCCCACCCCCACCCCTTCCACACACAACACCTATAGCGCGAAGCCAGCTAAAAAGAAATAGAGCAAGTTTGGGGCACCCATCGAGTCATTGGCAGCTCCGGGGCCTGTCCCTGAGAGCAGCAAGATTTAGGACCCCAAAAAGCTAAAGAAAACACACAAACTCTGAGCACTGGAGCAGAACACAGGCTCAGAACGCAGATGCGGGCGGAGGCGTGGGTGGAGACAGACACAACCACAAGCTAAAGCTCTGAAACCCTGAGTTGGGAACCAGTGCAGACAGGTATACGACTATGGAAGCAGCGCCCTGAGACTTGTAAAGAAACCTTCAGCAGACGATCAAGCAAGGGGGTCCACCAGGGGGCTTGACCTTGGAAAAAACCAGAACTCAGACCTCAGGAGCCAAAAGACCGCAGACAGACCCTGAGCGCAAGGATAAACCTGAGAAGCTGCTGGGCTAATGATGGCTACCCAGTCTCAGGAAGTTCAGAAGAGAAAGATTAACAACAAGAAAAAGAAGTCTTTAACACTCGCCAACTTTTACACAGAGAAAATCCAGACAACCGAGCAAACAGAGGAGGAGAAGAAACAAGCATCTCGACCCTCCTCAAATAAGGAAAACTCCTCACAAGCTATGGAAGAATTCAAAACTGAGATTTTGAGGAAAATGGAAGAGATCTGGCAAGAAAATAACTGTTTAAAAGGTAGAATCTTGCAATTGGAAAGTGAGGCTCAGAAACCAAATGAACTGATAAGCAAATTGAACACCAGAAATGACCAGATTGAAAAGGAATACCAGAAGATTATGGCCAAAAACCAGAAGATTACAGCCGAAAACCAAAAGATCATAGCCTAAAACCGAAAGATTATAGCCGAAAACCAATCCCTAAAGGCTAGAATTGAGCAATTAGAAGATAATGATCTCTCAAGACAACAAGAACAAACAAAACAAAGTCAAAAGACTGAAAAAATAGAAGGAAACATGAAATATCTCAATGAGAGAGTGACAGACCAAGAAAACCAGTCTAGAAGAGACAATTTGAGAATAATTGGTCTTCCAGAAAAACCAGAAATTAATAGAAACCAGGACTCCATACTAACAGAAATAATTCAGCAAAATTGCCCTGAAGTCCTACAACAAGATGGCAATATAGACATTGAAAGGATTCAGAGAACACCTGCAACATTCGATCCAGATAAGAAAACACCCAGAAATATAATTGCCAAATTCAAGAGTTTCCAAGCAAAAGAAAAAATCTTACAAGAAGCCAGAAAGAAACAATTCAAATATCAAGGAGCACCAATCAGGATCACACAGGATCTGGCAGC